>NW_025538322.1:0-20493 GCF_020615455.1 Coregonus clupeaformis | reverse complement strand
GTTCATTCCGAGATGGGAAGGGAACTCAAGCGCTCCTGCACTTTGTGGTTGCTATCTATGTACCTCAGCACAAGCACCAGCTGTGTCTGTGTAGAAACGTCCGTGGTCTCATCAGCTTGGATAGCTACGAGTTCGCCGGACTTCACCTCCTCCACAATATGTTCCCTCATGACCGCTGAGCATACACTCCAGTAGCTCGTTTTGAATGGTCTTTGATGTACCCTTAAACTTTAGCATTTTTAAGATGGTCATCAAACACCCTCATCTAATTGTGCCACAAAGTTGACAAGTCCAAGAAAAATACCAGGGTTGGTGAGCCCTCAGTTTCATCTTTGCCTCGCAGAGCTTTAACTCAAACACTCCGCAAAACTTCACACACTGGATTAGCCGGCTGAGGATGTGGCGGTTCTTGCTAACCTCATCGTTGTGGCGGCGGACAGCTAGCCTGTATCCCTCATCCAGTTAGTGGCAATGTTCACTCTCTCCCAAAGCAGACAATCTCAAACAGCTATCCATGTGGGTCTTTGACAGCTCATGTTTCTTAATCTTTTCTGAAAGATGGTGCATGTCCGTTACACCAGTCGCTGTCCAAGCGGTGCTGTCTGCCGTGCCGCCTTCAGGGTGAAGAGTAAGCAGGGTAGCAGAAGACTGCATTAGCTACATCGCAGCCTGCTAGCCAGGTTTTTCGTTCGTACCAGATTTTTTGGAAAATCCTCGGGTGTAGGACTTTCCCCCTTTAGTAGAAACCTGTTGAATTATTAAATTTGGTCTGGGAGGTCCTAATTGTTTCGTTGCCAATTTATCTTGATTTGTTCGCCCGACAAAAGGAAACTTCTTTTAAAGAGACAATCGAAGGTTGCACTGAACGCTACCCATCTTGACAGTAGTACGTGAATTGATTGACGCTGCTACCGCTCTTTTCTTAGTTATGTTCATGGTTATGTTACTTGACGACGAAGCGCGTAAGTGCAAGCCCTCCCCGGAACCCATAGAGATTGTAGTTGAAAGCTCTGATATTTGAAAAAAAATTTTTTACATGAGAGTCTGAGAGACTTCTGGGCGTATTTTCAACCTGACTGAAATCGCCCCAAAGCGCGGGGCCATTTGAAGCGACTTTAGCCTGATTGGACATTTAGTGGCAGATCAGACGTCTGAGATTAGAACACTGATAACTACTGTTGCCGTGATATAATTGATTCGAAAAAAATCCCCTTCCTTTTCCCGTTTGGCGCGTCGCCCATATCGCCCTAATGAACACACCGCCCCTGGTTCCAAGACAGACTAGAGATATGACTATTCTAGTCTATCAAAAGCTTTTCTGCATCGAGAGATAATCCAGCTCAAAAGGACCTGTTGTTTCCTGATGAAGCATCTAAGATATGTAATAGTCGATGGAGGTTATCCGAGGATAAACGCTTTTTAACAAACCCGCTTTGGTCTGTTTTTCAGAAAACAATTTAATATCTGTGTTTTTTCAAAGATAGGGAGCGATAGTGGAGAACACTGGGTGGCATCCTTACCTTTTTTTTCATAAAAGTGAAATTAATGCTGTATTCACATCTCTCCCAAATGAACTTTTGTGAACGGCTGTATTAATGATGCGCAGCTTACTCACTGGTGATTGTCGATGCACTCGTACCAAAAGCCTCTCTCTCTCTCTCATTTATAAAACAATATTTGGAAGTTTATCAAATATTTTGGTAGCCTACAGGATAGAGTTTTATATTTTCAGCAGGAGCCATTGCTTTCCAACCTGTGTTTTCCCTCGATTGTATTTGAAATATTGTGAAAGGCCTGTTTTGTCTGCGTGCTGTTTTTCAAATGACAGATTTGCGCCGTTCCTGACTGTAGGCTATTCCATTGTTATTGGGCTACAATCCACAGCTAGGCTATTTAAAAAAGAAGCTATTGATCCTCTGTGGCTAAATTATAGGCCTTCCCATGGTGTAGTAGGCTATTCTGAATGATTTAATTTATTTCTGAACAGACAGCAGTAATTCTATAACTTTGGCAAATGTATTTCAATGTATCAGGGTGCAGCAGTTCTTCCAGAACCATTTTGCGCAGCTATGATTCTATGAGGAAATAAATGATGAAGTGCAACGCTGGAGAGATGAGAGTTGCAGGCTCATGTCTATCAGGAGCAGAGAGGAGAGTGATCATAGAAAGTGAATCTCATTCTAGTTATGTGAGAGATACTGGCATGCTTCTCACACAGCCAAGGCCACGCGTTGGACTCAAACATAGGTTACAATGTTGAGCAAATCATAAATCAGGGCCGCCCAACCCAAATCAATCCTAGAATATTAGGCCCGGGCTGAAAATCTACTTTTTCATATTATGTTTTTTTTGTGGGGTAGGAGAATTCGAAGAGGCAACTTGAATGAACTTTGATCGCTTTTATTTGAATTTGTACATTGCAAAAAGTGAAAATAATTGTTCATGCCACGAGAGGTACCGGATACGGCCAAATAGGTTCCCGAACAAAACAGTCCAAAACGGAGAGAGGTGCGGATCCCGTTCCGTGTCACGTTCGTTGTATAAAGGATCAGACCAGGTGCAGCGTGGTATGCGTACATGTTTTAATATTTATATACGTGAAGTTCTAAAGGCTAACAGCAAACAAGATCCCACAACTAAAGGTAGGCAAAATGGCTGCCTAGGTATGATCCCCAATCAGAGACAACGATCGACAGCTGCCTCTGATTGGGAACCACACTCGGCCAACATAGAAATATATAACATAGAATATGTCAACATTCACACCCTGACCAAACTAACTAGAGAATAACAGGGTTCTCAAGGTCAGGCGTGAGCATTCCCGGCAGGATCCGGCTCAAATTAAGCACAGTGTGGGGGACATAACCTTTTTAAAATCCAGTCGGACTCCAACAGCCTACCCGACCGCTCGGAGGCGTCCATGGTCCTAAAGCACACAGGTGCCTCGTTTTCTATCACATTCCAATGATAAAACTGGGGGGACAAAATGCAATTTCAGAATGTAGGGGGACATGTCCCCCCGTCCCCAGTGAAAGTTGCAGCCCTGCTTTAATATATTGTCCATTGTTCATTTATTTGCGTGGAGTCATCATTGTCTAAATGTCCTGGACCATAGGCAATATGATAATAACGAAGTCCAATGTTCAGCAATAATAATAATGGTGTTCCTTTTTTACCCAATTGAGGGGGAGTCCTCATCATTGATTTACACTGAGGGCAGCATCACAGCCTTATGGCTGCGTGATTGTGCGTGGATAGCATACCTGAATATTAAGCCAGTCAAATTGGGATTATCCTAGATCTGTCGTGCTCGTCCCCTTGTGTGTTGGGCTTGATGTGCTTCTCAATGAAGTCTTGAGCCTCCTTGGCAGTGGAAAACGTGTGGGTTGTATTCTGGAAGGTCAAGATATCGCTTTTTGCCGGATGGATGAAGCCGCATCTCAGGTTTAGCTTGCGTAGCTGGGATCTCACCCGTTGTAGGTCTCCCTCTGTTTCAGCAGTTCCGGCACCCCGATTCCGCTGCAGGCGAACAATTTGCAGTTGGACTTCAAAACTGTGGATTTGTACAATCATACAACCGAGAGCCGTTCGGAGAGGACCCGTGTGGTGCGCAATGTTTATCAGCGGCATGGGACTCAGCTTCTCCTGCCCAAACAGTTGAGTTAATATCAAACGATTGCTCCTTAATGAAGTTGGGTTGCCGCTTCCACACCAGATTCAAGTCCTGTGACCCTCACATTGGAATTCATGGGAATGATTTGAGTGATTCTGTTGTCTTTTTTAGGAGATTGATTTCCCCTTCTTAGTTCAGGCTGTTGTCAGGTCATTGGAGTCGCCCCTCTGTCACATTGTTCGTTGTCTCCAAACTTTCCACTTTTGACCTAATAGTCACACTCATCACTTATTATATTATTATTATTATTTGTATTATTATAATTATTACAAATATAAGTTTATCACTTCTCACAATGGTGCTCATTTAGTAAAGTTAGGTCAAAGTTGGGAATAAAATAATTAGCATTTTACATAACAGAACCGAATATAATAATCAAATCAAATCAAATTGTATTGGTCACATGCTACCGAATACAACAGGTGCAGACATTACGGTGAAATGCTTACTTACAGCCCTTAACCAACAGTGCATTTATTTTTAACAAAAAAGTAAAAATAAAAAACAACAAAAAAAAGTGTTGAGAAAAAAGAGCAGAAGTAAAATAAAATAGCAGTAGGGAGGCTATATATACAGGGGGTACCGTGCAGAGTCAATGTGCGGGGCACCAGCTAGTTGAGATAGTTGAAGTAATATGTACATGTGGGTAGAGTTAAAGTGACTATACATAAATAATTAACAGAGTGGCAGCATGCGTAAAAAGGATGGGGTGGGGGGCAGTGCAAATAGTCCGGGTAGCCATGATTAGCTGTTCAGGAGTCTTATGGCTTGGGGGTAGAAGCTGTTGAGAAGTATTTTGGACCTAGACTTACACCCGGCACCGCTTGCCGTGCGGTAGCAGGGAGAACAGTCTATGACTAGGGTGGCTGGAGTCTTTGACAATTTTGGAGGGCCTTCCTCTGACACCGCCTGATATAGAGGTCCTGGATGGCAGGAAGCTTGGCCCCAGTGATGTAACTGGGCCGTACGCACTACCCTCTGTAGTGCCTTGCGGTCGGAGGCCAAACAGTTGCCATACCAGGCGGTGATGCAACCAGTCAGGATGCTCTCGATGGTGCAGCTGTAGAATTTTTTTGAGGATCTGAGGACCCATGCCAAATCTTTTCAGTCTCCTGAGGGGATAGGCTTTGTCGTGCCCTCTTCACGACTGTCTTGGTGTGTTTGGACTATGATAGTTCGTTGGTCATGTGGACACCAAGGAACTTGAAGCTCTCAACCTGTTCCACTACAGCCCCGTCGATGAGAATGGGGGGGGGCGTGCTCAGTCCTCTTTTTTTTCCCTGTAGTCCACAATCATCCCCTTTGTCTTGGTCACGTTGAGGGGGAGAGGTTGTTGTCCTGGCACCACACGGCCAGGTCTCTGACCTCCTCCCTATAGGCTGTCTCATCGTTGTCGGTGATCAGGCCTACCACTGTTGTGTCAGTCTGTAAACTTAATGATGGTGTTGGATTCGTGCCTGGCCATGCAGTCATGGGTGAACAGAGAGTACAGGAGGGGACTGAGCACGCACCCCTGAGGGGCCCCCCGTGTTGAGGATCAGTGTGGCAGATGTGTTGTTACCTACCCTTACCACCTGGGGGCGGCCCGTCCAGGAAGTCCAGGATCCAGTTGCAGAGGGAGGTGTTTAGTCCCAGGATCCTTAGCTTAGTGATGAGCTTAGTCAATGAATAGCATTCTCACGTAGGTGTTCCTCTTGTCCAGGTGGGAAAGGGCAGTGTGGAGTGCAATAGAGATTGCATCATCTGTGGATCTGTTGGGGCGGTATGCAAATTGGAGTGGGTCTAGGGTTTCTGGGATAATGCTGTTGATGTGAGCCATGACCAGCCTTTCAAAGCACTTCATGGCTACAGACGTCAGTGCTACGGGTCGGTAGTCATTTGGGGCAGGTTATCTTAGAGTCCTTGGGCACGGGGGACTATGGTGGTCTGCTTGAAACATGTTGGTATTACAGACTCAGTCAAGGACATGTTGAAAATGTCAGTGAAGACACTTGCCAGTTGGTCAGCACATGCTCGGAGTACACGTCCTGGTAATCCGTCTGGGCCTGCGGCCTTGTGAATGTTGACCTGCTTAAAAGTCTTACTCACATCGGCTACGGAGAGCGTGATCACATAGTCATCCGGAACAGCTGGTGCTCTCATGCATGCTTCAGTGTTGCTTGCCTCGAGCGAGCATGGAAGTGGTTTAGCTTGCCTGGTAGGCTTGTGTCACTGGGCAGCTCGCGGCTGTGCTTCCCTTTGTAGTCTGTAATAGTTTTCAAGCCCTGCCACATCCGACGAGCGTCAGAGCCAGTGTAGTACGATTCAATCTAGCCCTGTATTGACTCTTTTCCTGTTTGATGGTTCGTCGGAGGGCATAGCGGGATTTCTTATAAGCGTCCGGGTTAGAGTCCCGTTCCTTGAAAGCGGCAGCTCTACCCTTTAGCTCAGTGCGGATGTTTCCTGTAATCCATGGCTTCTGGTTGGGGTATTACATGCACGGTCACTGTGGGGACGACATCATCGATGCACTTATTGATGAAGCCAGTGACTGATGTGGTGTACTCCTCAATGCTGTCTGAAGAATCCCGGAACATGTTCCAGTCTGTGCTAGCAAAACAGTCCTGTAGCTTAGCATCTGCGTCATCTGACCACTTTTTTATTAATCGAGTCACTGGTGCTTCCTGCTTTAGTTTTTGCTTATAAGCAGGAATCAGGAGGATAGAGTTATGGTCAGATTTGCCAAATGGAGTGCGAGGGAGAGCTTTGTATGCGTCTCTGTGTGTGGAGTAAAGGTGGTCTAGAGTTTTTTTTCCTCTGGTTGCACATTTAACATGCTGGTAGAAATTAGGTAGAACGGATTTAGTTTCCCTGCATTAAAGTCCCGGCCACTAGGAGCGCTGCATCTGGATGAGCGTTTCCCTGTTGATTTATGGCCTTGTACAACTCATTCAGTGCAATCTTAATGCCAGCATTGGTTTGTGGTGGTAAATAGACAGCTAAGAAAATATAGATGATAAACTCTCTTGGTAAATAGTGTGGTCTACAGCTTATCATAAGATACTCTACCTCAGGCGAGCAAAACCTCGAGACTTCCTTAGTATTTGATTTTGTGCACCAGCTGTTGTTTACAAATATACACCCTTGTCTTACCGGAGTCAGCCGTTCTATCCTGCCGATGTAGCGTATAGCCAGCTAGCTGTATGTTATCATTGTCGTCGTTCAGCCACGACTCGGTGAAACATAGGATATTACAGTTTTTAATGTCCCGTTGGTAGGATAACCGTAATCTTAGGTCATCCAATTTGTTATCCAATGATTGAAGATTGGCTAATAGGATTGATGAAAGAGGCAGTCGGATCCTACAAGGCACCCTCTGATCTCACGTCCACGATATCTGTGTCTCTTCCTCCACGCGAATGACGGGGATTTGGGCCTTGTCGGGTGTCTGTATGATATCCTTCGGCCGCCTCGTTGAAGAAAAAATCTTCGTCCAATACGCAGGTGAGTAATCGCTGTCCTGATATCCAGAAGCTCTTTTTGGTTATAAGAGACGATGGCAGAAACATTATGTACAAAATAAATTACAAATAACGCGGAAAAACACACATAATAGTACAAATGGTTAGGGCCTATAATGTTACTGTTACACCAAAAACACCTACTTTCTAATGACATTTTAGGAATGGTTAGCTGAGCGGAATATTATCTTTTTTTCCTCATGTACCAAAAACTCAAAAGAGCGCTACTAGGCAGGATATACTGTATGCTTTGATTGAAACAAAATACAAGAAAGGCCATCTGCTCTAATTTGCTCACAAAACAGTAATTCAAGAAGATCTAAATGCATATTCCCATGAAACTGATTGAGATCAATCAAATGATAGGCATGGAGATTTGACAGTGATGATGGCCTATTTTGAAATTAGATAGCCTATGCTAACATTTTTTAAAGGGGTAGATCAGGGTTTAATATTGCAGATAGATTGTGGTTTACATCAATGTCATTGTCTGCATAATTTCCAATCTCCCATATATATGTTTTGTAAATATATATACAGTGAGGGAAAAAAGTATTTGATCCCCTGCTGATTTTGTACGTTTGCCCACTGACAAAGAAATGATCAGTCTATAATTTTAATGGTAGGTTTATTTGAACAGTGAGAGACAGAATAACAACAAAATAATCCAGAAAAACTCATGTCAAAAATGTTATAAATTGATTTGCATTTTAATGAGGGGAAATAAGTATTTGACCCCTCTCAATCAGAAAGATTTCTGGCTCCCAGGTGTCTTTTATAGGTAGCGAGCTGAGATTAGGAGCACACATTTCAAAGCGAGTGCTCCTAATCTCAGTTTTTTACCTGTATAAAAGACACCTGTCCACAGAAGCAATCAATCAATCAGATTTCAAACTCTCCCACCATGGCCAAGACCAAAGAGCTCTCCAAGGATGTCTGGGACAAGATTGTGAGACCTACACAAGGCTGGAATGGGCTACAAGACCATCGCCAAGCAGCTTGGTGAGAAGGTGACAACATTTGATTATTCGCAAATGGAAGAAACACAAAAGAACTGTCAATCTCCCTCGGCCTGGGGCTCCATGCAAGATCTCACCTCCTGGAGTTGCAATGATCATGAGAACGGTGAGGAATCAGCCCAGAACTACACGGGAGGATCTTGTCAATGATCTCAAGGCAGCTGGGACCATAGTCACCAAGAAAACAATTGGTAACACACTACGCCGTGAAGGACTGAAATCCTGCAGCGCCCGCAAGGTCCCCCTGCTCAAGAAAGCACATATACAGTGGGGAAAAAAAGTATTTAGTCAGCAACCAATTGTGCAAGTTCTCACACATAAAAAGATGAGAGAGACCTGTAATTTTCATCATAGGTACACGTCAACTATGACAGACAAAATGAGAAAAAAAATCCAGAAAATCACATTGTAGGATTTTTAATGAATTTATTTGCAAATTATGGTGGAAAATAAGTATTTGGTCAATAACAAAACTTTCTCAATACTTTGTTGTATACCCTTTGTTGGCACAGGTCAAACGTTTTCTGTAAGTCTTCACAAGGTTTTCACACACTGTTGCTGGTATTTTGGCCCATTCCTCCATACAGATAATGACAAAGCAAAAACAGGCTTTTTTTTTGTGCAAATGTATTACAAATAAAATACTTTAATATATTTGTCGGGCTTGCAGTTCCATAAAATGGAATATTTTTTGCTCATATAATTTAAAAAAACAAGTCGCTAGGTGTAGGCAAGGCCATAAGCAAATAGGTAAACTGGGATATGACTATAGAGTTAATCAGGGTGATTTTTCACAAATAGACAGGTATTTTCCTTTCCATGGTAGGAAGATCTTATCTATTTTTGCTAAATTTCTACTAAAATGTATTGTAGTGAGATCATTTCTTTCTTTCGGGATATGAATACAGAGTATGTCCACTTTTACCGTCAGACCATTTTATTGGTAAACTACACGGTAATGTAAAAGTTGTGTTTTTTTGTGATCCAATACCTATATCATAATTTGGTTGTAATCCAGAGAGGTTAGAAACATTATCTAGATCCTCCATGAGGCTGTTCCTCTAATCCTCTTGTGGATTTAAAAGAAAACATGATTCATCAGCGTACAATAGACACCTTTGGTTTTAAGCCCTGGATTTATAGCCCCTTGATATTATTGTTGGATCTGATTTTAATAGCTAACATTTCGAGAGCCATAATAAATAGATATGCCGATAGTGGACAACCTTGTTTTACTCCTCTTGACAGTTTAATACTTTCTGAGAAGTAGCCATTATTTACTATTTTACACCTAGGGTTACTATACATAACTTTAACCCATTGTATAAGAGATTCTTCAAAATTGAAATATTCCAGGCATTTATATATACATTTCAGTCGTACTTTATCAAAAGCCTTTTCAAAGTCAGCTATGAATACCAGGCATGGTTTCCCAGATTTTTCATAGTGTTCTATTGTTTCCAGTACTTGTCTTATATTATCTCCAATGTTTTGTCCATGTAAAAAAACTTGTCTGAAAAGGATGAATAATATCCTACAATACCTTTTTTTAATTCTATGCGCTCTGCATTTAGCTATAATTTTTGCATCACAACACTGAAGTGTAAGGGGCCTCCAACTTTTTTTAATGGACTGGATCTTTATATTTACCACTTGGGTCCTGTTTCAGTAATAATGTAATCAGACCTTCCTATTGAGTATCTGATAATCTACCATTTTTAAAGGAGAGGTTAAAACCTGTTCATAACGGTCCTCTGAGTATATCAAAAAATAATTGGTACAGTGGGGAAAAAAAGTATTTAGTCAGCCACCAATTGTGCAAGTTCTCCCACTTAAAAAGATGAGAGAAGCCTGTAATTTTCATCATAGGTACACGTCAACTCTGACAGACAAAATGAGGGAAAAAAATCCGGAAAATCACATTGTAGGATTTGTAATGAATTTATTAGCAAATTATGGTGGAAAATAAGTATTTGGTCAATAACAAAAGTTTCTCAATACTTTGTTATATACCCTTTGTTGGCAATGACACAGGTCAAACGTTTTCTGTAAGTCTTCACAAGGTTTTCACACACTGTTGCTGGTATTTTGGCCCATTCCTCCATGCAGATCTCCTCTAGAACAGTGATGTTTTGGGGCTGTCAGCTGGGCAACACGGACTTTCAACTCCCTCCAAAGATTTTCTATGGGGTTGAGATCTGGAGACTGGCTAGCCACTCCAGGACCTTGAAATGCTTCTTCACGAAGCCACTCCTTCGTTGCCCGGGCGGTGTGTTTGGGATCATTGTAATGCTGAAAGACCCAGCCACGTTTCATCTTCAATGCCCTTGCTGATGGAAGGAGGTTTTCACTCAAAATCTCCCGATACATGGCCCCATTAATTATTTCCTTTACACGGATCAGTCGTACTGGTCCCTTTGCAGAAAAAACAGCCCCAAAGCATGATGTTTCCACCCCCATGCTTCACAGTAGGTATGGTGTTCTTTGGATGCAACTCAGCATTCTTTGTCCTCCAAACACGACGAGTTGAGTTTTTAACAAAAGTTCTATTTTGGTTTCATCTGACCATATGACATTCTCCCAATCCTCTTCTGGATCACCCAAATGCACTCTAGCAAACTTCAGACGGGCCTGGACATGTACTGGCTTAAGCAGGGGGACACGTCTGGCACTGCAGGATTTGAGTCCCTGGCGCGTAGTGTGTTACTGATGGTAGGCTTTGTTACTTTGGTCCCAGCTCTCTGCAGGTCATTCACTAGGTCCCCCGTGTGGTTCTGGGATTTTTGCTCACCGTTCTTGTGATCATTTTGACCCCACGGGGTGAGATCTTGCGTGGAGCCCCAGATCGAGGGGGAGATTATCAGTGGTCTTGTATGTCTTCCATTTCCTAATAATTGCTCCCACAGTTGATTTCTTCAAACCAAGTTGCTTACCTATCGCAGATTCAGTCTTCCCAGCCTGGTGCAGGTCTACAATTTTGTTTCTGGTGTCCTTTGACAGCTCTTTGGTCTTGGCCATAGTGGAGTTTGGAGTGTGACTGTTTGAGGTTGTGGACAGGTGTCTTTTATACTGATAACAAGTTCAAACAGGTGCCATTAATACAGGTAACGAGTGGAGGACAGAGGAGCCTCTTAAATAAGAAGTTACAGGTCTGTGAGAGCCAGAAATCTTGCTTGTTTGTAGGTGACCAAATACTTATTTTCCACCATAACTTGCAAATAAATTCATAAAAAATCCTACAATGTGATTTTCTGGGGAAAAAAATCTCAATTTGTCTGTCATCGTTGACGTGTACCTATGATGAAAATTACAGGCCTCTCTCATCTTTTTAAGTGGGAGAACTTGCACAATTGGTGGCTGACTAAATACTTGTTTTCCCCACTGTATATCTCAACTGTTAAGCCATCCAGCCCTGGAGTTTTCCCGGACTTAAAGGCTTTAATTGCATCAAGAAGTTCCTCCTGAAACGAAAACAAATGCTTAAAGTACTTTGCTTCTTCTTTCAAAATATTGTTTGGTGAATCATGGGTGACTCCGTCATTTATAACAAGTTTCAGTAAATTATTTTTGGTAGCACTTCTATGTTGAAGATAAAAAAATAATTTGGTGCATTTTTCCCCATATTCCATCCATTTCGCTTTATTTTTTATAATATATTACACTTGATCTTTCTTGAATAAGTTCCTCCATTTCTTTTTTGTTTTTCCTCTAACTTATTCTGTGCCTTTATGGTAAAGTTTTTGTTATCTATCTGTACTGTTAGTCCCTCTAATTCCTTTGTTAATATGAACTATTTTGACCTAAATTGCTTTTGTTTTAAAGATGAGTATTGAATTGCATGGCCTCTAAAGGCACATTTAAAAGTGTCATATACAGCATGCCTATGCCTAACTTGGTGTTTGAGGGTATTAAAAATATAAATGTTTGGGGCCTCCCGAGTGGCGCAGCGGTCTAAGTCACTGATCAGTGCTAGAGGCATCACTACAGATCTGGGTTCGATCCCGGGCTTTGTCGCAGCCGGCCGCGACTGGGAAACCCATGAGGTGGCGCACAATTGGCCCAGCGTCGTCCGGGTTATGGGAGGGTGTGGCCAGCTGGGATGTCCTTGTCCCATCGCGCTCTACCGATTCCTTGTGGCGGCCAGGCGCATGCACGCTGACTTCGGTTGCCAGCTGTATGGTGTTTCCTCCGACACATTGGTGCGGCTGGCTTCCGGGTTAAGAGAGCAGTGTGTCAAGAAGCAGGGTGGCTTGGCGGGGTCGTGTTTCAGAGGACGCATGGCTCTCAACCTTCGCACGGGACAAGACTGTAACTACCAATTGGATATTACGAAATTGGTTTAAAAAAAAAAAGTGTATATATATCTATAAATGTTTCTGGAGACAATTTGTGTGGGCATAGGCAGACGTTGCAATTGGAGGGTGCATTTTATGGATATTCTATAATGATACGCTATTCATTTTTTATTTAAAATATTTGTTTAAAACAATACAAAACAAAAACATACAAAAGACAACATACAGACGCACACAAACAACATCCTGCCCAAGCTCTTTCAATCTTCAGATAATGAAGCATATGATTTTTCCATTGTCTTAACAATGGAGGATTGGTTGATTTCCATTTTTAAGTATACTTTTTTTTTCAAGACAATCTCACTGGCCCCTCATATGACGTCTTCAAATATGCAAGACAGATGGATTAAAAGTAAATGTACATTGTAATACTTCTGACAGCCAACTCCGCTCATAACTTTGACTTCATAGCATTCCCAAAAGGCATGGATTATTGAATCATTGTTAGGCTATTCAATTGGCTACATCTGTCGGTACAAACTTTGAGGAAATTATGAAGTTATGAATGTGTGCTCCTTAAAAAATAGCACTACACCACTGCAGGTGGGTTGCATGTCTTGGGGGTATGATCTATGACCTTCTGTCACGTTTCTCACTCATCATTATCTAGATTAATTCAGGATTATCAGTAATAAAAGTAGCATCCACATTAATGTTGAAGTGTTTAGAAATATAGTGCATTCAGAAAGTATTCAGACCCCTTGACTTTGTCCACATTGTTATGTTACAGCCTTATTCTAAAATGGATTAAAAAACAGAAATACCTTATATACATAAGTATTCAGCCCCTTTGCTATGAGACTCGAAATTGAGCTCAGGTGCATCCTGTTTCCATTGATCATCCTTGAGATGTTTCTACAACTTGATTGGAGTCCACCTGTGGTAAATTCAATTGATTGGACATGATTTGGAAAGGCACACACCTGTCTATATAAGGTCCCATAGTTGACAGTGCATGTCAGAGACAAAAACCAAGCCATGAGGTTGAAGGAATTGTCCGTAGAGCTCCGAGACAGTATTGTGTCGAGGCACAGGTCTGGGGAAGGGTACCAAAAAATGTCTGCAGCATTGAAGGTCCCCAAGAACACAGTGGCCTCCATCATTCTTAAATGGAAGAAGTTTGGAACCACCAAGACTCTTCCTAGAGCTGGCCGCTCGGCCAAACTGAGTAATTGGGGGAGAAGGGCCTTGGTCAGGGAGGTGACCAAGAACCCAATGGTCACTGACAGAGCTCGAGAGTTCCTCTGTGGAGATGGGAGAACCTTCCAGAATGACAACCATCTCTGCAGCACTCCACCAATCAGGCCTTTATGGTATTGGACAGACGGAAACCATTCCTCAGTAAAAGGCACATGACAACCCACTTCGAGTTTGCCAAAAAGCACCTAAAGACCATGAGAAACAAGATTCTCTGGTCTGATGAAACCAAGATTGAACTCTTTGGCCTGAATGCCTAGTGTCATGGCTGGTGGAAACCTGGCACCATCCCTATGGTGAAGTATGGTGGTGGCAGCATCATGCTGTGGGGATGTTTTTCAGCGGCAGAGACTGGGAGCCTAGTCAGGATCGAGGGAAAGATGAATGGAGCAAAGTATGGACAGATCCTTGATGAAAACCTGCTCCAGAGCACTCAGGACCTCAGACTGGGGTGAAGTGTCACCTTCCAACAGGACAACAACCCTAAGCACACAGCCAAGACAACGCAGGAGTGGCTTTGGGACAAGTCTCTGAATGTCCTTGAGTGGCCCAGCCAGAGCTCGGACTTGAACCCGATCAAACATCTCTGGAGAGACTAGAAAATAGCTGTGCAGTGACGCTCCCCATCCAACCTCACAGAGTTTGGGAGGATCTGCAGAAAAGAATGGGAGAAACTCCCCAAATACAGGTGTGCCAAAATTGTAGCGTCATACCCAAGAAGACTCGAGGCTGTCATTTCTGCCAAAGGTGCTTCAACAAAGTACTGAGTAAAGGGTCTGAATACTTATGTAAATGTCATACTTCAGTTTTTTCTAAAAATCTGTTTTTGCTTTGTCATTATGGGGTGTTGTGTGTAAATACAATTTTATCCATTTTAGAATAAGGCTGTAATGTAACAAAATGTGGAAAAAGTCAAGGGGTCTGAATACTTTCTGAATACACTGTATATTCTATTCTTATTTGCAATAAAAGGGACTCCAAAATGGCATGACTCTTTATTTACCATTCATTTCTATTGGGCACAAAATAATCTGAATCACAACCAAAACAAACTGCAAATGCTCAGCAATTATCTTAGTATAAAATAATATGATTTCCCAAAACATTAGAGCATACAATATAGCTTAGTATTTGAATTAGTTATTTTATACAGTCTTTATTGTTCATCTTTATCAAGGGTGTGTCACACCCTGACCTGGAGAGACTGTTATTCTCTAGGTAGTTTGGTCAGGGTGTGAAACTCTATGTTAGAATTTCTATGTTTAGGATCTAGAATTGTATTTTTAGGTTTGACGGGTGTGATTCCCAATCAGAGGCAGCTGTCGCTCGTTGTCTCTGATTGGGGATCATCTCAAGTAGCCTGTGTTGCCTACCTTAGTTGTGGGATCTTGTTTATGTTCCATGTTATGCTTGTATGTGTTTAGCCTGAGGACTTCACGTTACGTTGTTTCTTGTTTATTTAGTTTAATAAACATGTATGCTTTTCACACTGCACCTTGGTCCGACCCGTCTCTCAACGTTCGTGACAGGGTGTCAATGATTTCAGATCCCACTGTACGTGTGAATACTGAGTGACTTACAGCAGTCCCCTGTAGCTCAGTTGGTAGAGCATGGCGCTTGCAACGGCAGTGTTGTGGGCTCGATTCCCACGGGGGGGCCAGTATGAAAATGTATGCACTCACTAACTGTAAGTCGCTCTGGATAAGAGCGTCTGCTAAATGACTAAAATGTAAATGTAAAAAAAGTACAAGAAAACATTTGCTTTATTGGTCATGGTTCAGAGTGAATTTACACATCTTATCATCTTATGTTGTTTGTTGTCTCATCTCGAATAGGAGATAAATGTCTCTTAATGGACGTGTGTAGTACTGAGTGACTTTTAATGAGACAAAAAATGTGCTTTTGTCGACCATTTTGACATTTTTGCTTTGTAGAATTTAGTGCTCGACCAATGTTCTCACAGAGTGCTGATGTATGGATCAGAACTAGATGCAGAACATCCAGTAAGTGTTTCCTGTGTCTTTGGTGCTTGCCAAAGTCATCATTGCAAAATGAGAATTGGTTCTCAACTGAGTTACCAACCTTATTAAATAAATATTAGATACAGTGAGGGAAAAAAGTATTTGATACCCTGCTGATTTTGTACGTTTGCCCACTAACAAAGAAATGATCAGTCTATAATTTTAATGGTAGGTTTATTTGAACACAGAGACAGAATAACAACAGAAAAATCCAGAAAAACGCATGTCAAAAATGTTATAAATTGTTTTTCATTTTAATGAGGAAAATAAGTATTTGACCCCCTCTCAATCAGAAAGATTTCTGACTCCCAGGTGTCTTTTATACAGGTAATGAGCTGAGATTAGGAGCAAACTCTTAAAGGGAGTGCTCCTAATCTCAACTTGTTACCTGTATAAAAGACACCTGTCCACAGAAGCAATCAATCAATCAGATTTCAAACTCTCCACCACATGGCCAAGACCAAAGAGCTCTCCAAGGATGTCAGGGACAAGATTGTAGACCTACACAAGGCTGGAATGGGCTACAAGACCATTGCCAAGCAGCTTGGTGAGAAGGTGACAACAGTTGGTGCGATTATTCGCAAATGGAAGAAACACAAAAGAACTGTCAATCTCCCTCGGCCTGGTGCTCCATGCAAGATCTCACCTCGTGGAGTTGCAATGATCATGAGAACGGTGAGGAATCAGCCCGGAACTACACGGGAGAATCTTGTCAATGATCTCAAGGCAGCTGGGACCATAGTCACCAAGAAAACAATTGGTAACACACTACGCCGTGAAGGACTGAAATCCTGCAGCATCCGCAGAGTCCCCCTGCTCACAGAAAGCACATATACAGGGCCGTCTGAAGTTTGCCAATGAACATCTGAATGATTCAGAGGAGAACTGGGTGAAAGTGTTGTGGTCAGCTGAGACCAAAAGGGGAGCTATTTGGCATCAAATCAACTCGCTGTGTTTGGAGGAGGAGGAATGCTGCCTATGACCCAAGAACACCATCCCCACCGTCAAACATGGAGGTGGGAAACATTATGCTTTGAAGTGTTTTTCTGCTAAGGGGACAGGACAACTTCACCGCATCAAAGGGGACGATAGACGGGGCCATGTACCGGTCAAATCTTGGGTAAGAACCTCCTACCCTCAGCCATAGGATTGAAAATGGGTCGTGGATGGGTATTTCAGCATGACAATGACCCAAAACACACAGCCAAGGCAACAAAGGAGTGGCTCAAGAAGAAGCACATTAAGGTCCTGGAGTGGCCTAGCCAGTCTCCAGACCTTAATCCCATAGAAAATATGTGGAGGGAGCTGAAAGGTTCAAGGTTGCCAAACGTCAGCCTCGAAACCTTAATGACTTGGAGAAGATCTGCAAAGAGGAGTGGAACAAAATCCCTCCTGAGATGTGTGCAAACCTGGTGGCCAACTACAAGAAACGTCTGACCTCTGTGATTGCCAACAAGGGTTTTGCCACCAAGTACTAAATCATGTTTTGCAGAGGGGTCAAATACTTATTTCCCTCATTAAAATGCAAATCAATTCATAACATTTTTGACATGGGTTTTCCTGGATTTTTTTTTTGTTGTTATTCTGTCTCTCACTGTTCAAATAAACCTACCTTTCAAATTATAGACTGATCATGTCTTTGTCAGTGGGCAAACGTACAAAATCAGCAGGGGATCAAATACTTTTTTCCCTCACTGTACATAGTGTTGGTATAACTAAGGATTATAATTGTATGATTATGATGATCAATTATTGTGATATTTGGGCTGCGATACGCTCAAGGAAATCACAGGAATTATTTCACACACTGTTGCCTGGTTGAGATGACAGATACTCTCTGTGTGACCCTGTTCGTTATCTCACCCCCTGTCCTCTGCTCTGACACCAGAGCTTCAAAGAAAACGTACAGAGGAGGAAGTACTTTGTGGAAATGGCCATGAATTACAAAAAGTATGAGTAGCCTCTTCTTTTTGTCTTGCTTTACTGTGGTAACCTTACTTTGTTTTTACATAAATACTTTATAATTCTTATTGTGCTGTAATTATAATGTAATGGATTACATATTAAATACAGATAAGTTAAAAGTAACAGCTCAGTGCAAGTGATATAATAACATTTAAGTAACACTGCAGGTATAATGCTTTATTACCTGTTATGAGGCTTTTAGAATGTCTTATAACAAGGTTTGTAATATGATTTTTTTATTACATTACTCATCTGCGTCCACCTCCACTCCCCAGTGGCCTATCCCCCACATCGAATACACCCCAGAGGAGGTGAGGACCTGGGACGTGGTGTACAGGAGCTCACCAAGCTCCCTACCGCCACACACGCCTGCAGAGAGTACCTGAAGACCTCCCCTGCTCACAAAGAATTGTGGGTATCGGGAGGACAACATCCCTCAACTGGAGGACGTGTCCCTGTTCTTGAAAGGTTTAGGCTGATGAACAACTGTAAAAACTCTGAGTGTAACAGTACATTGTTGTCACCATTATCAGTGTACCGTAGAACCATAACACATTTCCTCATAAAGAGCAAGACTGAACCAGCCTCAGATACTGTAGCTTCTCCTCACTGACACTGTCACTCTCAAATGCATCACTAGTCAGTCATTACTGAAGATGATTCTTATACATCACCTTCATTTTGCAAAAAGATCCTCTTGAGATGTTTGTCTGTGTTACCTCAGGCTGACCCTAATAAACACATCTATCATTGAAACTTTGGTCCAAAAAACTGAAAGAAAACATTTCCTTTCTTCAAAGTTCCCCAAAGACATTGGCCATATAATATCTTGATCCTGTTGTGTGTGTGTGTGTGTGACTGTTTCAGAGAGGTCTGGGTTCACAGTAAGGCCTGTGGCAGGATATCTGTCTCCTCAAGACTTCCTGGCTGGTCTAGCTGACCGAGTGTTCAACTGCACTCAATATGTCCGCTACAGCACCGACCCCCCTCTACACACCCGAACCGTGAGTAAATCATCACCAGTGCTATAACATGTTTAGAGGTTTACAGCACTTGGCATCACACTACTGATTCAAACTGAAGTGAACCAAAACCAAAAAGTAATATTTGTAGTGATTATGAGAGAGAGAGCAAGAGAAAGGGAGGGAGGGATAACAAGAGAGAGGGGAGGGATAATGATAATGAAAGAGAGAGAGAGAGAGAGAGAGGCAAGGGATAAGGATAATGAGAGAGAGAGAGAGAACGATAATGAGAGAGAGAGAGATAACGAGAGAGTGAGAGATAACGATAATGAGAGAGAGAGCAGTGGCGGCTCCTGAAAAAATTCTCAGGAGGGGCAATTTTTCTGATGATTTAGGTGACCTACACACATTTAAAAAAGATATGTCCAGCAACAACATGAAGACAGGGGCAGCATATAAGTCAATACCAGAAGCATTTATTGACTGATCTGGGGAGATGGATTCCCGTTTCTGTGACAGATTATAAATAATCTCTGATGCCTTTGTTATATTAGCTTTTGGTTGAACTGTACTGTCTAGTAAATATATAATGTTATAGCTTGGTCTAACTAAAATCTTGTGCATACCCATTTTGTGTTCCTGGCGTTTGTTTTCAATCAATGCTGTTCCTATCCTATAACAATGACAAAGGAGTCCTATCTTGTCAGCCTTGTCAGCAGGTCAGACAACACCCACGCCATAGGTCTACCTCCCAGTTCTTCCAACTCACAGTTCTTGCTCTACACACACACACACACACACACACACCACATCTCACTGATCCCCACACACACATCATCCTTTAAACACACACACACACACACACAAAAAATCCCCTCTCTTTAGCTGAACATTTAAGACAGGAGAGCCGACTCAGAGCCAATGCAACAGTGGAGGGACCTCTCCCAACTCATCAGACCAATCAGAAATACTACTAATTCAACCTACATCATTTTTGTATAAAATTCTCTCATGTTTTCGGGGCTCTCTTCAGATAGCTCTAAAGTTCTCTCACGCGATTCCATTCTTTCTCTAATCTCTTTATTATACCATATCCACCCTTCCAAAGTCTCTTTTTCAGTTCTCCAGTAAACTTGTGATTATCAACAGTACCCAACGTAACAAACAATTGGGGAACTCATGGGGCAGATAGTATGGTCGCCAGTACACAAAGCAGTTCAATGTCGGTAAGAGTCGTCTCTTACCAGGATCGCGTCCCTCCCAAGCCAGGTGTACCTCCGTCATTCTCTGTCCGACTCTGTCATCCCCAGTCTCCCTTATTATTCTCCATCGTTTTCATTATTTAGTCCGGTTCTAGCGGGTATGTACCACGATCAACAAGATCAGTCCAAAACCAACCACTGGAAATCCATGGTTGGCAGAATTTTAAACTAAGTCTACAAATTAAAAACATAAAATACCCACACTGCGAGTTCGCAACGGCTTATTTTCTTAGTTACGTTCATATACTCTATCCCCGTAAGGGTGCAAGCCCCCACACCCATAAAATGTATTGAGAAAGCTTTGCAATTTGAAAAAATAGATTTTTCACACAGCTATAAACTTCTGGTCGATTTTCACTTACTGAAATCGCCCAAAAGCGAGGTGGGGCCATTTTGATCTCACTTTAGCTGATTTACATTTAGTAGCGGTCAGATCAATTACAACACTGATAACTACTGTTGCCGTGATATAATTGATTATAAAAAAATCCCTTCCTTTTCGTTTTTCTCCCATATCCCTTAACAGGCCCTCCCTAAAA
>NW_025538321.1:0-20520 GCF_020615455.1 Coregonus clupeaformis | reverse complement strand
AAAGACTGGGGGCCGCCAACAAAACGTTAACTATGAAAAACAGCGTCTCTACAGGGAGAGGAAGAAAGGCCAGATTAGAGAAAAGGCCTGGAATATAAAAAATGCAGAGAGGAAATGCAATGCCAGATCAGCCAAGCCTGAGGCAGTCGAGAGGAGATGAGGAAATGGAAAATCCAAGGAGGAGGCTGTAGTTGTTTAACTTGCACGTAATGACAGACATCTCTTTCTGTAGCGCTTTGTTCAATACTCAACATCCCATGAGAACCACACGTTTTGAATGACGCATCTTAGGAATGACCCAAACAACTTAATAATCATTTCAAAATAACGAAATATGTGGGTCATTCCACCAAACCGGTACGATGTTTTACGGTGGCGTATTGCTGCCACTGATATTTTTTTATATAATTATTATGAGATAAGATCACATTATTCTGAAATAATTCAGTAAATGAATTAT
Organism: Coregonus clupeaformis; assembly: GCF_020615455.1. Lineage (NCBI taxonomy): Eukaryota > Metazoa > Chordata > Actinopteri > Salmoniformes > Salmonidae > Coregonus > Coregonus clupeaformis. Next base: position 20,060 of record NW_025538321.1, on the reverse strand, counting down.
AACATTACTAGGAAAAAGTTCTCGTTATTATGAGAAAGATCGTGTTATAATTAGAAAGATGTCGTTATTGCGAAATAATCCAGTTGCACTTTATTATGAGAAAGAGCCTTCATTATGCTGAAACGTTAGCATTAGCTACTGGCAAGCTTGGCTTCCTCTCAAGCACAGGTTGACATTATGGCCGGTTTGTTTGAGTTGATCAACTTTTATTTTCTCATCGGTTTGAGGCATTGAGAGATATTCATGTAATTGAGCAATATGGATGGTGTTGTCAATAGTTGACATACATTGCGGAGAAATATCGGACCTCCTTGACATAGCGTTATTCCTTCTTGATCAACTGGGACAACGTGAAGCATCATGGATACAATCTAATACATCTTAAATGCATAAAAGTGGGATATGCAGTGATCCAAAATACAGTCAGACGTTTAGTGCAACGGAGACGCAGGAATCACATTCAACTACGTCTTTACAGGAACCCAGGTCCGATTTTTTTGTGGCACGTTAACTCCTACTATAAGCTGAAGCCATATGGCATTTGTAATAATAAGTTTAGGAGATAGGTTAAAGGGTTAGGGTGAGGGGAAGGGTTAGCTAACATGCTAAGTAGTTGCAAAGTAGCTAAAAAATAGTAAGTAGTTGAAAAGCTTCTAATTAGCTAAAATGCTAAAGTTGTCCATGATGAGATTCGAACTCGCAACCTTTGGTTTGCTAGACATTCATGTTATACGACCAATCATTCTACTTTTGTTTGTGCCTTAAGTAACCAGACCAAACATAGCATATCATACTAATTTGATGTCCCGGATTTACATTTACTATGTTACGTTTAGTCTATGAGACCAGGCTGGGTGAAGGGATAAAAGAGGATGATAGCAGTGTGATGATTGTCAGGTGTTATACAAATTCGACAGTCACAAGATGAGGACGTTAAATAGGACTATGGCACATCAAGGGAACTGTAGCCTTCCGTTCAGATGTGTTAAATGAGTCAATATCACTATGAGGTGCCTTTGGTGTCCTCATCAGACTCACTCAGTCATCATGAAAATGGAGCAGAATAATGAAAGTCTGAGGTCTTATTATAAGTGGCCAAACATTTGCACACATATCAGTAGAATGATAAGTCTCTAAAAAAGTGTTTCCTTCATTTTATTAAATTTTTTTCATTGGATGTATGTGATTTTGGCATGTCCCACACACTGCTCTGCTAACTACAGTGTGTGTAATAAGTGGTTAAATGATACTAAATCCATTTTTTTTTACATGGTTTTACTGTCCACAATAAGTTATTTGATAAAACAAGTAATTTTGATCATGCATATTGTATTTTCATAATCATATTGAACATTTTGCATGTGTCCCTGAAATTGCTGTCCACCCTGTCATTATGGGGTAACTGCCCCTTTAAGAAACCCACTGATGTTTTCAGTGACATCACAACGAGCATTTTGTCTTTCTTCAATGAATGCTGAAGCAGTGTCTAGTTGCAGAGTAAGTATTTACACTTATGTTTCATAATTTTCATCATATTATGTGTGTAGTTGGATGTTGTCAAGCTTAACATGTCCACTCTGTCATAGTGAAATATCAATTGATAGAAAAACCTATCAGAACTTTGAAATATATTTGTAAAACAGTACACAGTCAGCTTGCTAACTGTAGTATGTTGCTAAGTGAAGGTCCACCATGTGCTCATTAAATGCTAACATTAGACAAAAATGTCCACCCTGTCATTGTCCACCCTGTCAGCAAGCCTTCCATGACAGGGTGGACATGGTTCATGACAAGAAGGACATGTGCATAGTTTAGGCCACATACTGATAATGTTACACATATTACAACAGCTATTACACACATTTTATAACAGTACATGCTATACATAGTAAGAATGGACAATATGGACAATTTTTTTGCCGATATCGGTATCAGCAAACCTAGTTTGATAATGCAAGCCTAGTTTACCGGGACTGCCAATTAAAGTGTGTAAGGGAACATTTTGAATCGTCTTTTTCAAGGAATGAGATCAAAAGGAGCTGAGATAGCAAGGAGATATCGGGAACGTCGTGATGCTGACCCAGACAGAAGAAGAAAGTACCTTGAGAAAGAAAGGGTCAAATGGAAAAAAGACAGAGAGACTGGAAAGAAGAAGGGTGTCAATGAGCTCAGTGAGAGAGAGAAGAGGGCAAAAATAAAGAAATGGAGAGAGGCAAAAAGTCAAGCCAGAGCCAGAAACAGGGCCAGTGCTTTGCTACAGTCAGAGACACCACCCAACTCCCCTGCTGAAACTCCTGAAAATCAGCATGAGCCAGGGCCTTCCAGGTTGCGCTCTGTACAGATTGAAGTGTCTGCATGGAAGTATGTGGAACAGCAACTGCAGAACTGAGCCATGTCTCTGCAGAAAGGGAGAGACTGTTTGGAGATGCGTCTAAGTGATCTTTCTGTAATATTCTATTTTTTCAAATCAACTGTTCTCCACTTAAAAAACATTTTTCTTCTTGTTCTACAGTTGAATGTTTGACTTTCACTGTGCAGAATGATATACAGAGTTTAACGCTAGAAGGCCACATTAATGTCTCATTTTGGGCATCTTTATTCAGTGGCTGCATGCAGGTAGAGTGGATCAAAAACAGTCTGTTCAACTTGTAATTTCCCCCTACATGGGAAAAGGCATTTTTTTACATCATTTTCTTGCATTGTTCCTTGCATTTATGAGGCCATTCAATGACATTTCACAACGTGTCCACCCTGTCATGCCCAGGGTCCACCCTGTCATGTCACTGTCCACCCTGTTATTTTCATGTTCTATGAAAATAAACAAATTATTTTCACAAGTTAGCAAAATCTTTTGTGTGATTCCTTTATAAACAAATGAGGGCCAAATAGTATTGTTTGAAAGTTTGACCAGATATATTTTTTGTTAGATTTTATTTAGAAAAGAAAGTGCAACTCTCGCAGATTTTATAGAGAAACAAATAGTTTGCCATAATTTCATTATTATCCAAATACTTTTCCCATAAACTAAAATATATTGTTGAGAAAGTGACTAAATAGTTTTCTGAAAATGTACGTTTTATAATCACTATGTAATTGCAATGTATTTATTCTGCTTTGAAATTGTCCATGACAGGGTGGACATATTTTGCTGTTTGCATGTAAATTGTCTGCTTGCAGTTAATTTATAAAAAGTGTGGGAGCTTGACCAATATGCATTTCTAACAGCATAACATATACTTAATACAATGAATATGAAGTTCAATGGAAAATCTCAGCTTTTGGGGGGGAAATGGGGAAGTCTCAAAGGCACCTTATGGTGATATTGACCCAAATGTGTTTTGTCTGAAAACATGTTGCTGATCATGCTGTGGAGGACAAGGAGATCCGCTGACACTGTACTTTGATTATAAAGGTTTATTCATAACAAAGGATTTCAGCGTCGATTTACAGATACCTGCATGCATCTGGAGAACAGTGGACCCAAACGAATATGTTGTTCTGACCTCCTTTGTCCTCACCAAGTATTTATAATCTTTACCCAGATAGGGGTGGTTTCCCCTACAGACCAATCCCATCACTCCACACAACAGACTTCCTCTGTTTTAGGGTACTCCTATAGAACTGCTCTCCAGATGTCTCCCTGGGCCAAATCAACATTCTCTAAGCTACCATTTGCAAACACTAACAAAGTCATAAATTCCTTAGATAGCACACTACCATTTGCAAAGTTAACAAAGTCATGAATTCCTTAGATACCACAAATGTTAACTGAAATCTGGACACTGATTGTAGGTCTATAACCTCTCAAATAGCCTTAATATTACTTCCTGCAGAAATGTACACCAAATGTAGGCTAAATTCTTACTCGGGAACAGGAGTGGAGAAATATGATTTATTTCTTTCAACATCTTGAGAGAATGCTAATGCACAATGAGATACCACCTGTAGAGGTACTATCTTTATCAGCATCATAAAAGCTGATTAGTATTTCAAGCACATAAAATATGCATCCTAGCCGAACTGCAATCTTAGCAGAAACAGGTTGGCTCGTTTTCACAGCTTTCTATGTCCTTACAACCGGTCAAACTGATGGCATTTGGAAATGATGCAGATAAAATCTTTCCCGTTTTTAAATTTTTTATTGCATTTTCTCCCAAGTCCCTAAACGTCTTTGCTCCGCGAAAGAAGCAGAGATGACAGAGAAAACGTTAACGATTCAAACTAGATTGAAGCATTCATTCTATCGATGTGTGACATTATTATGGTGAGCAAGGGTTTATTTTGCCTTCTAGGGCAACATAATGACAGAAGAGAAGCTGCATGTATCTAATTATAGACAAGATTACTAACAAATACCCTACCAAAATGTCGAGAATTATAAGCAGAAACATCTAAAGCAGGTAAAAATATATCCTTCACCCCCTGTAAAAAATAAATAAATTATTCCGCAGTCTCTGACTGTAGTCTACAGCATATTTCCTATATTAGCGAGTTAGGGTCGTGTACGTGCCTCAGATGTCCACTTTATCACATATAATCGGGCTGTTGCGGTTGGGGATGGGTTATTTGCAATTGCGGGTGAACAATCAGCTGACCCGCGCACCACTAGCCACCATACTATTCAGCTTCTACATCTGCGTAGAGGAAATGATTATCTGTAAGAAGTAAGAGAAAACATATCTGGTTATTTTCTACAATTATTTGTTTTGACATTGTTTGCGAGAATTGTTTTTGTTTGTTAAACTGCGTTTCCCACTCCAGTCAGCAGATGGCGATGTGAGTCTTTCAGGTGATGATTCTTGCGTGACGTAAAATCTAGTGGACGGGACTCTTCTTTTTCAACAACAACAACAACAACAACAACAACTACCTTCTCGGTAACTTGCTAGCAAACATAAAACCAAAACATTGAAGCTATTTGGACCATTTTTGTGTATATTAACCTCAGTGTTTTAAACACACTGTATATGTATGTACTAGTTAATCCATTTAATTTCATATTTACGTTGTCAGCTATCTGGCTTGTTCAGTTAGCCCAGCACTAGGCTAGTCGCTAATGCTAACTAGCTAGCTAGCTCACGTCCCCTACTATGAGCTCACTAAGTTACTCTCCCCCTGCTAAAGAAAATGAGGTCTGTTGGACGGAGAAAGAAACTCCCGCGCTGAACATTTACGTGAAAGAAGAAGAATTTACTGTGAAAGAAGAGGAAGTGGAGGAAGCTATCACAGTGAAAGAAGAAGAACGGGATGTTACGGTAGAGGAAGACGTTTTCGGAGTGAAAGAGGAGGGTACTGTGTTTGTAGTGAAAGAGGAGGAGATGACTGTCACATTGAAAGAAGAGGAATGACTTTTTGAAATGAAGGAGGAGAGGGAGATTACTGTCACATTGGAAGAAGAAGAAGAAGAAGAAGAGACTGGAGATCTGATTAACACCAGTGAGTTCAATCTTAAACAGGGGCACACTATAATAATAATAAATAATATAATATGCCATTTAGCAGACGCTTTTATCCAAAGCGCCTTACAGTCATGCGTGCATACATTTTTGTGTATGGGTGGTCCCGGGGATCGAACCCACTACCTTGGCGTTACAAGCGCCGTGCTCTACCAGCTGAGCTACAGAGGACCACACAATATACACTATGCAGTTGTTGAACTAATGTGTGCTATTAAAATGGCATTCTACTTCAGTTCTACACTTGAATAATTTACCGCCGTAAATTTGTTTTTCACATTAGATCAGGGTCTCCAACCTTTTCAAGCATGAGAGCTACTTTTAAAAAATGTCGGTAGCTACTCTTTTTCTTCTTCTAGCTTTCAATTAGGCACATTCTTTATTCTCTTCTAATCTCCAGGAGCGGTGCGTGGGTAAAATCCCTGGGGGAACCAGGGGGGGAAAAAGCCATATTACAACCTATGTGTTGTGATAATTGCGTTGTTTGCTCTATAACCTGTTAGTTCATATGCCTCAGGACCGTGATATATATATATATATATAGGCCTAAAGGCAGAGACAATAAGAAGACAGTGGCAGAATAAATTCAACCACACCTTTGTTTCATCACAAAACCGGAGCGCAACCTCTGTCTGGTGAAGTCCACAAAGCATATTGCATGTAACAAACAGTTACATGACCTACAGCATGGTCAAGCAAGTTAACGTTTCCGACATTTTTGTACCACTAAACAACTATTGATTTAGAACGACAGAGAGTTACCGCAAGTCGCAAAGAAAACAGGAGCTGCCTCCACTATTCCAGCACCATTTCAACTTCAACATTTCAACATCATCAAATCACCTATGTTTGGTCTAATACAGTGACAACTAAAAGATACCAAAAACGATTTAGTCCAGTCAACGTAAGCTAAATATCATGTGGCTGTCTATGTTTCTGATTTCTGTATGCATGCGTTCGTGCAAGTAGAAAAAACATGTTGACTCACCCTACTTGTAGAGAAACGCCAATGCCATCCTCCTCTCTTTCATGTAGACTAAATGGTCTAGCACTCTTTAATACAGTACATGTTTTTATTTTTTTGTTGTCCTAGGCTACCTGGCTAAAATGCTTGCTCGCTAGCCTAACTTCCTTTCATGGGCAACGTTAGCCAGTTAACATTAGCCTTCTACATCTAGCTACATATTGAACTTCCATCCTCTCAGGCCAGGGACACAATGTATAAATTAATTTTTTTATTTTATTTATTTATTTTTATTTCACCTTTATTTAACCAGGTAAGCCAGTTGAGAACAAGTTCTCATTTACAACTGCGACCTGGCCAAGATAAAGCAAAGCAGTGCGATAAAAACAACAACACAGAGTTACATATAGGGTAAAACAAAACAAAGTCAAAAATACAACAGAAATATATATACAGTGTGTGCAAATGTAGCAAGTTATGGAGGTAAGGCAATAAATAGGCTATAGTGCAAAATAATTACAATTAGTATTAACACTGGAATGATAGATGTGCAAGAGATGATGTGCAAATAGAGATACTGGGGTACAAATGAGCAATATAAATAACAATATAGGGATGAGGTAGTTGGGCGGGCTAATTTCAGATGGGCTGTGTATAGGTGCAGTGATCGGTAAGGTGCTCTGACAACTGATGCTTAAAGTTAGTGAGGGAGATAAGTGTCTCCGGCTTCAGAGATTTTTGCAATTTGTTCCAGTCATTGGCAGCAGAGAACTGGAAGGAATGGCGGCCAAAGGAGGTGTTGGCTTTGGGGATGACCAGTGAGATATACCTGCTGGAGCGCATACTACAGGTGGGTGTTGCTATGCTGACCAATGAGCTAAGATAAGGCGGGGATTTGCCTAGCAGTGATTTATAGATGGCCTGGAGCCAGTGGGTTTGGCGACGAATATGTAGTGAGGACCAGCCAACAAGAGCGTACAGGTCACAGTGGTGGGTAGTATATGGGGCTTTGGAGACAAAACGGATGGCACTGTGATAGACTACATCCATTTTGCTGAGTAGAGTGTTGAAGGCTATTTTGTAAATGACATCGCCGAAGTCAAGGATCGGTAGGATAGTCAGTTTTACGAGGGCATGTTTGGCAGCATGAGTGAAGGAGGCTTTGTTGCGAAATAGGAAACCGATTCTAGATTTAACTTTGGATTGGAGATTCTTAATGTGAGTCTGGAAGGAGAGTTTACAGTCTAACCAGACACCTAGATATTTGTAATTGTCCACATACTCTAGGTCAGACCCGTCGAGAGTAGTGATTCTAGTCGGGTGGGCGGGTGCAAGCAGCGTTTGGTTGAAGAGCATGCATTTAGTTTTACTAGTGTTTAAGAGCAGTTGGAGGCTACTGAAGGAGTGTAGTATGGCATTGAAGCTCGTTTGGAGGTTTGTTAACACAGTGTCCAATGAAGGGCCAGATGTATACAAAATGGTGTCGTCTGCGTAGAGGTGGATCTGAGAGTCACCAGCAGCAAGAGCGACGTCATTGATATACACAGAGAAAAGAGTCGGCCCAAGAATTGAACCCTGTGGCACCCCCATAGAGACTGCCATAGGTCCAGACAACAGGCCCTCCGATTTGACACATTGAACTCTATCAGAGAAGTAGTTGGTGAACCAGGCGAGGCAGTCATTTGAGAAACCCAGGCTATTTAGTCTGCCAATAAGAATGCGGTGGTTGACAGAGTCGAAAGCCTTGGCCAGGTCAATGAAAACGGCTGCACAGTACTGTCTATTATCGATCGCGGTTATAATATCGTTTAGGACCTTGAGCGTGGCTGAAGTGCACCCATGACCAGCTCGGAAACCGGATTGCATAGCGGAGAAGGTACGGTGGGATTCGAAATGGTCGGTGATCTGTTTGTTAACTTGGCTTTCAAAAACTTTTGAAAGGCAGGGCAGGATGGATATGGGTCTGTAACAGTTTGGATCTAGAGTGTCACCCCCTTTGAAGAGGGGGATGACCGCGGCAGCTTTCCAATCTCTGGGGATCTCAGACGTTACGAAAGAGAGGTTGAACAGGCTAGTAATAGGGGTTGCGACAATTTCGGCGGCTAGTTTTAGAAAGAAAGGGTCCAGATTGTCTAGCCCAGATGATTTGTAGGGGTCCAGATTTTGCAGCTCTTTCAGAACATCAGCTGTCTGGATTTGTGTGAAGGAGAAGCGGGGGGGGCATGGGCAAGTTGCGGCGGAGGGTGCAGAGCTGGTGGCCGGGGTAGTGGTAGCCAGGTGGAAAGCATGGCCAGCCGTAGCAAAATGCTTGTTGAAATTCTCGATTATTGTAGATTTATCGGTGGTGATAGTGTTTCCTAGCCTCAGTGCAGTGGGCAGCTGGGAGGAAGTGCTCTTATTTTCCATGAACTTTACAGTGTCCCAAAACTTTTTGGAGTTAGTGCTACAGGATGCACATTTCTGTTTGAAAAAGTTAGCCTTTGCTTTCCTAACTGCTTGTGTATATTGGTTCCTAACTTCCCTGAAAAGTTGCATATCGCGGGGGGCTATTTGATGCTAATGCAGTACGCCACAGGATGTTTTTGTGCTGGTCAAGGGCAGTCAAGTCTGAGGAGAACCAGGGGCTATATCTGTTCTTAGTTCTGTATTTTTTGAATGGGGCATGTTTATTTAAGATTGAGAGGAAATTACTTTTAAAGAACAACCAGGTATCCTCTACTGACGGAATGAGATCTATATCCATCCAGGATACCTGGGCCAGGTCAATTAGGAAGGCCTGCTCGCTGAAGTGTTTTTGGGAGCGTTTGACAGTGATGAGGGGTGGTCGTTTGACCGCGGACCCGTTACGGACGCAGGCAATAAGGCAGTGATCGCTGAGATCCTGGTTGAAGAAAGCGGAGGTGTATTTAGAGGGTAAGTTAGTCAGGATGATATCTATGAGGGTACCCATGTTTACGGATTTAGGGTTGTACCTGGTAGGTTCGTTGATAATTTGTGTGAGATTGAGGGCATCTAGTTTAGATTGTAGGATGGCCGGGGTGTTAAGCATATCCCAATTTAGGTCACCAAGCAGTACGAACTCTGAGGATAGATGGGGGCAATCAATTCACATATGGTGTCCAGGGCACAGCTGGGGGCTGAGGGGGGTCTGTAGCAAGCGGCAACAGTGAGAGATTTATTTCTGGAAAGGTGGATTTTTAGAAGTAGAAGCTCAAACTGTTTGGGCACAGACCTGGATAGTATGATAGAGCTCTGCAGGCTATCTCTACAGTAGATTGCAACTCCACCCCCTTCGGCAGTTCTATCTAGACGGAAAATGTTATAGTTGGGGATGGAAATTTGAGAATTTTTGGTGGCCTTCCTAAGCCAGGATTCAGACACCGCTAGAACATCAGGGTTGGCGGAGTGTGCTAACGCAGTGAATAACTCAAACTTAGGAAGGAGGCTTCTGATATTTACGTGCAGAAAACCAAGGCTTTTACGGTTACAGAAGTCAATAAATGATAGCTCCTGGGAAGTAGGAGTGATACTGGGGGCTACAGGGCCTGGGTTAGCCTCTACATCACCAGAGGAACAGAGGAGGACTAGAATAAGGAACTGGTCTTCTAGTGCGTTGGGTACATAGAATAAAGGGGGCAGTTCTCCGGGCGTTGTAGAAAAGATTCAGGGCATTATGTACAGAAAAGGATATGGAAGGATATGAGTACAGTTGAGGTAACCCTAAGCGTTGGGTAACAATGAAAGAGATAGCATCACTGGAGGCACCGATTGAGCCGGTCTCGGCGTGTATGGGGGGTGGAACAAAGGAACTATTTGAGGCAGTTTGAGAGGGACTAGGGGTTCTACAGTGAAATTGTATAATAAGAACTAACCCAAACAGCAATAGGCAAGGCATAATTGACATGGGAGAGAGGCATAAAGCAATCACAGGTGTTATTAGAGAGAGCTAAGACAACAACTGGTAATAGCGATAAAGTTTGGGCTGAGGCTAAACAGAATAAACAGGACAGGGTACCGTGTAAAGGAACAGTCCAGCAGGCATCAGCTGTGCAGCTGAGTGATCATAAGGTCCAGTGAACAGCAATATGTGAGTCCGAGAGCAGTTCAAATTGGTGCTTCAGCACAGCTAGCAGGGAGCACAGTTGTAGTTTGCGTGTGCTAGCGGACCGGGGCTGGCAGATGGATCTTCGTGGTCGTCGCAACGGGAAGCCTGTTGAAACCACATCAGACGATTTCGTCGGCAAACCAGTCGTGTTAGATCGGCGGGGCTCAGTGTCAACACTAGGAGGTCCCGTCCGGTTGACAGAGAGGTAGATAGCCGGGAGATGGGCCTGAGGCTAGCTCAAGGCTAACTGGTGCTTGCTATAGGGCAATGGTAATTAGCCAACAACAGGTTGCAGCTAGCTAGCTGGTTGCGATGATCCGGCGCTAGGGTCCAGTGATTCCGGCAGAAAGTCCGATAAGCTCTGGGTCGATAGCACGCTGTGCAGACTGGCCGACGAATTGTCCAGGCTAGAGCTAGAGCTGGCTGGTGGATAGTGTAGGCCACGGACAATGGTGAAGACGCTAACGGTGACTAATAGCAAGTAGCCATTCAGTTGCAGCTACACTAGTTTCAGCTTAAGGTTCTTGATGAAAGTTATAAAGAAATAATATAATCCTTTCCACGTTGGGTGAGGCGGGTTGCAGGAAAGTATATTTAGTTAAAGAATGAAAAGTAAAAATTGAGAAATATATACAAAATAGACAAAAAAAAACAAGAAACGGGATATTTACACTAGGACAATGAATAAAACCGCGACCGCACTGCTACGCCATCTTGGAAAATAGTTGGATCAGAATCGACGTTATAATCATTGGCCAGTACGGAGAATTAAGTAAAACCACAAATCCCTATCTCCATCGATGGCTAATTTAGGAAAGGGCCAATTTTAGCTCGCTAGCTAACCACCGGAGGACAACAACACAACGAGATGCAACAAGAACAGAACATCTGTCTGTCAATAACGTATTTCTCTTGATGCGATTTGATTGGAGTGAAGCCAAATTCAAACTGGCTTCCTTGACACTTTTTATTGGTGCGCCAGGACCATTCACAGTTGAGCTTACTCAGTTTAGCTCAATGCTGATTGGCTATTATTTTATTTTAAAAAATAATCAAGGGAGGACAAATGCTCGCTGGTTTCACTTGCATTCAATGCTATGGGCGGCAACAATGTCATACTCTTTCGGACCCGACAGCATCAGATAGATGGCCTACACATACAGAGATAGAGGGGCGCTGTTTCGCTTGCTCGGATGCTTTTTCCGGTGAGATACATTCAGCCTCTTGCGAAGTGAAGGAAACACAGAGGGACGAAAGATAAATGATTGTATGTTTTTTGGGAAAGCGTGGCTTCCCTTGGCATACATCAAATCAAATCAAATCAAATCAAATTTTATTGGTCACATGCGCCGAATACAACAGGTGCAGACATTACAGTGAAATGCTTACTTACAGCCCTTAACCAACAGTGCATTTATTTTAAACAAAAAAGTAAGAATAAAACAACAACAAAAAAGTGTTGAGAAAAAAAGAGCAGAAGTAAAAATAAAGTGACAGTAGGGAGGCTATATATACAATAGAATAAAGTGACAGTAGGGAGGCTATATATACAGGGGGGTACCGTTGCATAGTCAATGTGCGGGGGCACCGACTAGTTGAGGTAGTTGAGGTAATATGTACATGTGGGTAGAGTTAAAGTGACTATGCATAAATACTTAACAGAGTAGCAGCAGCGTAAAAAGGATGGGGTGGGGGGCAGTGCAAATAGTCCGGGTAGCCATGATTAGCTGTTCAGGAGTCTTATGGCTTGGGGGTAGAAGCTGTTGAGAAGTCTTTTGGACCTAGACTTGGCACTCCGGTACCGCTTGCCGTGCGGTAGCAGAGAGAACAGTCTATGACTAGGGTGACTGGAGTCTTTGACAATTTTGAGGGCCTTCCTCTGACACCGCCTGGTATAGAGGTCCTGGATGGAAGGGAGCTTTTCCCCCAGTGATGTACTGGGCCGTACGCACTACCCTCTGTAGTGCCTTGCGGTCAGAGGCCAAGCAGTTGCCATACCAGGCGGTGATGCAACCAGTCAGGATGCTCTCGATGGTGGAGCTGTAGAATTTTTTTGAGGATCTGAGGACCCATGCCAAATCTTTTTAGTCTCCTGAGGGGGAATAGGCTTTGTCGTGCCCTCTTCACGACTGTCTTGGTGTGTTTGGACCATGATAGTTCGTTGGTGATGTGGACACCAAGGAACTTGAAGCTCTCAACCTGTTCCACTACAGCCCCGTCGATGAGAATGGGGGCGTGCTCAGTCCTCTTTTTTTCCTGTAGTCCACAATCATCTCCTTTGTCTTGGTCACGTTGAGGGAGAGGTTGTTGTCCTGGCACCACACGGCCAGATCTCTGACCTCCTCCCTATAGGCTGTCTCATCGTTGTCGGTGATCAGGCCTACCACTGTTGTGTCGTCGGCAAACTTAATGATGGTGTTGGAGTCGTGCCTGGCCATGCAGTCATGGGTGAACAGAGAGTACAGGAGGGGACTGAGCACGCACCCCTGAGGGGCCCCCCGTGTTGAGGATCAGTGTGGCAGATGTGTTGTTACCTACCCTTACCACCTGGGGCGGCCCGTCAGGAAGTCCAGGATCCAGTTGCAGAGGGAGGTGTTTAGTCCCAGGATCCTTAGCTTAGTGATGAGCTTTGAGGGCACTATGGTGTTGAATGCTGAGCTGTAGTCAATGAATAGCATTCTCACGTAGGTGTTCCTCTTGTCCAGGTGGGAAAGGGCAGTGTGGAGTGCGATAGAGATTGCATCATCTGTGGATCTGTTGGGGCGGTATGCAAATTGGAGTGGGTCTAGGGTTTCTGGGATTATGCTGTTGATGTGAGCCATGACCAGTCTTTCAAAGCACTTCATGGCTACAGACGTCAGTGCTACGGGTCGGTAGTCATTTAGGCAGGTTATCTTAGAGTTCTTGGGCACGGGGACTATGGTGGTCTGCTTGAAACATGTTGGTATTACAGACTCAGTCAGGGACATGTTGAAAATGTCAGTGAAGACACTTGCCAGTTGGTCAGCACATGCTCGGAGTACACGTCCTGGTAATCCGTCTGGCCCTGCGGCCTTGTGAATGTTGACCTGCTTAAAAGTCTTACTCACATCGGCTACGGAGAGCGTGATCACATAGTCGTCCGGAACAGCTGGTGCTCTCATGCATGCTTCAGTGTTGCTTGCCTCGAAGCGAGCATAGAAGTGGTTTAGCTCGTCTGGTAGGCTTGTGTCACTGGGCAGCTCGCGGCTGTGCTTCCCTTTGTAGTCTGTAATAGTTTTCAAGCCCTGCCACATCCGACGAGCGTCAGAGCCAGTGTAGTATGATTCAATCTTAGACCTGTATTGACTCTTTGCCTGTTTGATGGTTCGTCGGAGGTCATAGCGGGATTTCTTATAAGCGTCCGGGTTAGAGTCCCGTTCCTTGAAAGCGGCAGCTCTACCCTTTAGCTCAGTGCGGATGTTTCCTGTAATCCATGGCTTCTGGTTGGGGTATGTACGTACGGTCACTGTGGGGACGACATCATCGATGCACTTATTGATGAAGCCAGTGACTGATGTGGTGTACTCCTCAATGCTGTCTGAAGAATCCCGGAACATGTTCCAGTCTGTGCTAGCAAAACAGTCCTGTAGCTTAGCATCTGCGTCATCTGACCACTTTTTTATTAGCCGAATCACTGGTGCTTCCTGCTTCAGTTTTTGCTTATAAGCAGGAATCAGGAAGATAGAGTTATGGTCAGATTTGCCAAATGGAGGGCGAGGGAGAGCTTTGTATGCGTCTCTGTGTGTGGAGTAAAGGTGGTCTAGAGTTTTTTCCCCTCTGGTTGCACATTTAACATGCTGGTAGAAATGAGGTAGAACGGATTTAAGTTTCCCTGCATTAAAGTCCCCTGCTACTAGGAGCGCTGCATCTGGATGAGCGTTTTCCTGTTGATTAATGGCCTTGTACAACTCATTCAGTGCAATCTTAATGCCAGCATTGGTTTGTGGTGGTAAATAGACAGCTATGAAAAATATAGATGAAAACTCTCTTGGTAAATAGTGTGGTCTACAGCTTATCATAAGATACTCTACCTCAGGCGAGCAAAACCTTGAGACTTCTTTAGTATTTGATTTTGTGCACCAGCTGTTGTTTACAAATATACAGAGACCGCCACCCCTCGTCTTACCCGAGTCTGCCGTTCTGTCCTGCCGATGTAGCGTATAGCCTGCTAGCTGAATGTTGTCATTGTTGTCGTTCAGCCACGACTCCGTGAAACATAAGATATTACAGTTTTTAATGTCCCGTTGGTAGGATAACCGTAATCTTAAATCGTCCATTTTATTCTCCAAAGCTTGAACGTTGGCTAATAGGATTGATGGGAGAGGCAGTTTACTCGTTCGCCGTCGGATCCTTACAAGGCACCCGGATCTGCGTCCACGATATCTCCGTCTCTTCCTCACGCGAATGACGGGGATCTGGGCCTTGTCGGGAGTCTGTAGAATATCCTTCGCGAACGCCTCGTTGAAGAAAAAGTGTTCGTCCAACGCGAGGTGAGTAATCGCTGTCCTGATATCCAGAAGCTCTCTTTGGTTATAAGAGACGATGGCAGAAACATTATGTACAAAATAAATTACAAATAACGCGGAAAAACACACATAATAGTACAATTGGTTAGAGGGCTGTAAAACGGCAGCCATCTTCTTCCGGCGCTGTTTTTATCTGTTTTTGAATATACGCCACTGCTCCTCTCCCCTGCAACTATTCCCCAGGTCCTTAGTGTACAAGAGAAAGTAGTGCACTATGTTGTCAACTCTTCCCCTGGTCCTTAGTGTACAAGAGAAAGTAGTGCACTATGTTGTC
This sequence comes from Coregonus clupeaformis, assembly GCF_020615455.1. Lineage (NCBI taxonomy): Eukaryota > Metazoa > Chordata > Actinopteri > Salmoniformes > Salmonidae > Coregonus > Coregonus clupeaformis. Next base: position 4,714 of record NW_025538321.1, on the reverse strand, counting down.
AACTCTTCCCGTGGTCCTTAGTGTACAAGAGAAAGTAGTGCACTATGTTGTCAACTCTTCCTCTGGTCCTTAGTGTACAAGAGAAAGTAGTGCACTATGTTGTCAACTCTTCCTCTGGTCCTTAGTGTACAAGAGAAAGTAGTGCAGTATGTTTTCTGTCAATATACACTACCGTTCAAAAGTTTGGGTCACTTAGAAATGTCCTTGTTTTCGAAAGAAAAGCATTTTTTTGTCCATTAAAATAACATCAAATTGATCAGAAATACAGTGTAGACAATCATGTTGTAAATGGCTATTGTAGCTGGAAACGGCTGATTTTTTAATGGAATATCTACATAGTTGTACAGAGGCCCATTATCAGCAACCATTAGTCCTGTGTTCCAATGGCACGTAGAAACAGCCGTTGATTAGATAGTAGCTGGGAGCTTGCGGTGTCGGATGCTTGTGAGATTTGTTTATGACAGTTTGCGATGGAACACATGAAAAATTGCATTTACTTTCGGAATAGTTTGGCGAGCTATGAGCTGTTGGAGACCCCTGCATCAGATACTTGTTTGATATTTGGGAGTTCGCACGTCAATACCTCTTCAATGAAGGTCATAGGATGATGAGAGTGATATGTCTAGAATCAGATTAAGGTAGCGATTAAGCTACACTCTACATTTTGGCCATTCCGTTCCGTTTTCTAAAAGTGACTATTGGTTTCAATAGGGGAATGTTTGCACTTTTGGCTAAGGGACCGTCTTAAAAGTACAATCTGCAGAACATGGTGTTTACAGAAAAACTGGCAATTCTCACATAGAAACTTCATCGGAAGGAAGGATGTTTGACATGCCAAAACATTCAGGAGATAGAGGTCCTCAAAGTTGACCCTTTCTGCATACCCCACCCTACCATGAGACATCCATATCTTGGTCATTGATCAAGACAAAAGGGTTGATTTTGATATTATTAGAAATCTTACAAATAGGATTGAAGCTCTGCGTCATTCGTTTTTAAAATCTGAATGGTGTTATTAGGTCCTTAATATTTTAGCTGTAAGGTAAGACGGACTGATCTGATGGAACTCTGCTACCACATCATCTATCCTATAATTACAACCAACTCATGTCTGATTTCATGACATTTTGGTTGACATTTTCAGTTCATTTTCAAATGATTAAGAGGACAGAATCAAGACCATGCCTGATCATTTTGTTCATTTGATCATTCTGGATTTAAAAAATGTTGTAAAAAATTGATGACCTCCGGTTATTGAGGGATCTAGTCTGTATTAAACCTCAGAGAAGGCAGTTTGATCATGTGGAGGTTTCATTCAGGGCTCGAATCCACACAGCGTCTCAGAGTAAGAGTGCTGTACTAGCATCAGTATTGACTTTTATATAATAATGAATTAGATTGTATGGACCTGATCCTAGATCAACATCCCTACTATGAGACGCTTTGTGAATATGGGCCCAGGTCTCTCTGTTGACTAAATACTGTCTGTCTTTGGCAGGAGAGAGACTAGACTCTCACTCTGACAGAGGGAAGAGTCCTTCAGGGGAACCAGACCCAGAGACTTCCAAACCAGCAAGACGACACCAGTGCTCCCAGTGTCAAACTAGTTTTTCCTCCTCAGGGACCCTGAAAACACATGAGAGAATACACACGGGACAGAAGCCTTACCAATGCTCCCAATGTGGAAAGGGTTTTCGCTGGTCAGGGCAACGGAAAAAGCATGAGAAAATACACACAGGAGAAAATCCTTACCACTGCTCTCAATGTGGAAAGAGGTTTACCACTTCAGGGACCCTGAAAGATCATGTAAGAATACATACAGGAGAGAAGCCCTACCACTGCTCCCAGTGTGAAAATAGTTTTACCCGGTTATCGGGCCTGAAATCACATGAGAGGACACACACAGGAGAGAAGCCTTACCACTGCTCCCAGTGTGGAAAGTGTTTTACCACATCAGTGTCCCTGAAAAACCATGAGCAAACACATTCTGTAGAAAAGCCTTTCCACTGTTCAAATTGTGAAAAGAGTTTTACGAATTTAGAGTACCTGAAAAGGCATGAGAAAAGACATACACGGGAGAAGCCTTTTCACTGCTCCCACTGTGGAATGAAATTTACCTGGTTTCAGCAACTGAAGGAGCATGGAAGAATCCACACCGGAGAGAAACGTTATGAATGCTCCCAGTGTGGAAAGATATTTACCCAGTTGGGGCACCTGAAAGACCATGAGATAACACACACAGGAAAGAGGCCTTACCACTGCTCCCATTGTGGAAAGGAATATAACACGTCAAATGGACTTAAAGTTCATGAGAAAACACACATGCTGCTCCCACACTTGTCTCATATTTTTGACTGAGAAATTGTGCTTTTGTTTAACGGCGCATGAAATCAAATTGTATAAAGCGCATTCCAAAAGACATTTGTATGTTTTTTTATTTAAACACCTGAACTGAATATGGAGGATGTCAGTTTGAAAGTAGAGTTTGTCCGTTTGAATGTAGATACTGTAGTGTCGAGATAACGATGCTAATTATGCTGTGATGACAAGAAATCCGCTGACACTGTCCTTGATTATAATGGTTTATTACATCAAAGATTTCAGCGTCAATTTACAGACTCCTGCAGACATCTGGAGAACAACTGACCCAATCTCTAATATGTTATATTCTCCCCGTCCTTTGTTTCAACCATGGTATTTATAATATGTAACATAATATGGGTGGTTTTCCCACAGACCAATCCCAGGCCTCCACATAACAGACTTCCTCTGTTATAGGGGGCCTCTATAGTAATGCTTTCCAGATGCTTCCGCAAACTGAGTCAACTTCCTCTAACACACCATTTGCAAACGTTAGCAAAGTCATAAACTGTTTAGATACTACAATACTCTGTGAATAAATTATCATTTTCAAACTCTGTGTTTTCTTTCTGTGTGTGTTTATCTGCGTGTCATTCCTCGAGCACTACACATCATCAAGTGTCTATCTGCTGTTTTCTCCATTGTTTATATTTGTGTTGGTGACTCATGCTGACATTTGTATCTTACAGAGTGTGACTTTAAGGGAATAGATTTTGTCTTTAAAGGGGCAATCTGCTATTGCTACATCCATTTTCAAATTAATGATATACAGTTGTGGCCAGATACTGTAAGTGCCTTTGAACGGGGTGTGGTAGTATGTGCCAGGCGCACTGGTTTGTGTCAATAACTATTTCAGAAGCGATAGAATTGCATTTATTCATGTCTACATTCGTTTTTGACACATTTATTCAATTACAGACACCTTAATGCATACTTTTAAATTATATTCTGTGAGCTAATCATACAAATAAAAAGTATTTGTTTTGAGAGTTCTAATGTAACTGTCCCCACTACATCAAAAAAATACTTGAATACATGTAATTATGTCCTCTAAACATTTAATCGAACATTCTGTAGAATTCCATTCATTACTATGCTATCGAGGACTGCTCCTACTGGCGAGTGCCATATGGCCGACCCGTGGCTTGAAAGCCTCTCAATGGCCAATACATAGCATCTGCAATCCAGGATTTATATAAATAATTTCTTATGACATTGTTTGCCAGAATGTTATTAATATTTTCCCAAACTGCGTTACCCACTCCAGTCAGCAGATGCCGATGTGACTCTTTCAAGTGATGTTTCCTGCCCGTCTGAAGTTTGCTAGAGTGCATTTGGATGATCCAGAAGAGGATTGGGAGAATGTCATATGGTCAGATGAAACCAAAATATAACTTTTTGGTAAAAACTCAACTCGTCGTGTTTGGAGGACAAAGAATGCTGAGTTGCATCCAAAGAACACCATACCTACTGTGAAGCATGGGGGTGGAAACATCATGCTTTGGGGCTGTTTTTCTGCAAAGGGACCAGGACGACTGATCCGTGTAAAGGAAAGAATGAATGGGGCCATGTATCGTGAGATTTTGAGTGAAAACCTCCTTCCATCAGCAAGGGCATTGAAGATGAAACGTGGCTGGGTCTTTCAGCATGACAATGATCCCAAACACACCGCCCGGGCAATGAAGGAGTGGCTTCGTAAGAAGCATTTCAAGGTCCTGGAGTGGCCTAGCCAGTTTACAGATCTCAACCCCATAGAAAATCTTTGGAGGGAGTTGAAAGTCCGTGTTGCCCAGCGACAGCCCCAAACATCACTGCTCTAGAGGAGATCTGCATGGAGGAATGGGCCAAAATACCAGCAACAGTGTGTGAAAACCTTGTGAAGACTTACAGAAAACGTTTGACCTGTGTCATTGCCAACAAAGGGTATATAACAAAGTATTGAGAAACTTTTGTTATTGACCAAATACTTATTTTCCACCATAATTTGCAAATAAATTCATTAAAAATCCTACAATGTGATTTTCTGGATTTTTTTTCCTCAATTTGTCTGTCATAGTTGACGTGTACCTATGATGAAAATTACAGGCCTCTCTCATCTTTTTAAGTGGGAGAACTTGCACAATTGGTGGCTGACTAAATACTTTTCTTCCCCACTGTATATAGACAGGTGTGTGCCTGTCCAACTCATATCCAATCAATTGAATTTACCACAGGTGGACTTCAGTCAAGTTGTAGAAACATCTCAAGGATGATGAATAGAAACAGGATGCACCTGAGCTCAATTTCGAGTCTCATAGCAAAGGGTCTGAATACTTATGTAAATAAGGTATTTCTGTTTTTTATTTTTTATAAA
>NW_025538320.1:0-20540 GCF_020615455.1 Coregonus clupeaformis | reverse complement strand
GGAAGGTTATACAGTATCTCCCGCCCTGAACGTGAGGCTTTGGAGACCTACATCAAGGAGTCCCTAGCTGCTGGTCTCGATCGTCCCTCGTCATCACCCCTGGGGGATCAGGATTCTTCTTTGTGGGTAAGAAGGATGGCTCTCTTCGACCGTTATTGATTATCGGGGGTTGAATGACATCACGGTCAAGAACAAGTATCCCCTGCCCTTGATGAGTTCTGCCTTCGACTCACTTACAGGGTGCTACGGTGTTCACTCAAGCTAGACCTACGCAATGCGTATCATATGGTCCGGATCAGAGAGGGAGACGAGTGGTTGACGGGTTTCAATACACCGATGGGTCACTTCGGTATCAGGTGATGCCGTTTGGATTGACCAATGCTCCAGCGGTATTCCAGAGTATGGTGAACCAGCGTCCTGAGAGATATGGTCCGGTCTCTTTGTGTTTGTTTATCTGGATGACATTCTGATCTTCTAAGGAACCTTCGACACACGTCCAGCATGTCCGGCAGGTTCTGCAGCGATTGTTCCGGAGAATCGCCTGTTCGTGAAGGCGCCGAGAAGTGCGAGTTTCCGCCCACACGACGATCTTTCTCCGGGTACATCATCTCCAGGGGAGAGATTAGGATGGACCAGGAGAAGGTTAGAGCGGTTCTGGAATGGGCCCAGCCCGTACGAGATTGCAGCTCCAGAGATTTTGGGGTTTCGCGAATTTCTACCGCCAGATTCATCCGGGATTACAGCCGTAGTGGCCGTCCGTTAACTGCCTTGACTTCCAGTATCAGGAGCTTCAAGTGAATCCGAGAGGCGGATCGAAAGCGCTGGATTTGAAGAGGCGATTCACAACGCACCGATTCTCTCTCAACCGACACGGCCCGTCAGTTTGCTCGTTGAAGTGGACGCGTCTGATGTGGGAGTTTAGCGCCATCCTGTCGAGCGATGCTCCACGGACAGTAAACTCCATCTGCGCCTACTACTCTCGTCGCCTTTCGCCTGCGGAGAGGAATTACGATGTGGGTAACCGGAGCTTCTCGCGGTGAAACTTGCCTTGGAGGAGTGGCGCCACTGGTTGGAGGAGCGGAGCAACCGTTGTGTCTGGACTGACTACAAGGAATCTTGCCCCATTACGTGCAATCGGCTGAACGTCTCAACTCCCGTCAGGCCAGGGGTGGTCAGTTGTTTTTCGGACGATTCAATTTTTCCCTGACGTTCCGACCTGGATCTAAGAATCGGCAAGGGACATGCTGTCTCGGATGTTCTCCAAGACGGAGGAGAGTGGGTCCAAGACCGAGACAATTCTTCCCGGAACTGCGTCGTGGGAGCTGTTAGGTGGAAGATTGAGGAGAGGGTGATGGCGGCCCTTCGAGACGCAGCTGTCCCGGTAACGGTCCACCCGGTCGGTTGTTTGTGCCTGAGTCGGTTGTCCTGCGGTCCTCAAATGGTCCCACGCCAGCAAGATGGCTTGTCACCCTGGCGTGCTCGAACGATGGCGTTTCTCCGCGACGCTTTTGGTGGCCCTGCCATGGCCGAGGATACTCAAGGGTTGTTGCTGCCTGTCCAGTGTGTGCGCAGAATAAGAGTACCAATCGGCTCAGCTCTGGACTACTTCACCCCTTCCTATTCCCCGCCACCATGGTCGCATCTGGCCCTGGACTTTGTCACTGGGGTTGCCCGCTTCTGAGGGGAACACAGTCGTTCTGACTTTCTCGTGGACCGATTCAGCAAGTGTCGCCCACTTTGTGCCAATTGCCAAGCTTTCCCTCTGCCTCGGAGACGTCCGAGATCCTGGGTTAGGGAGTTTTCAGGGTCCACGGTTTGCCCAGTGATATCAAGTTCCGACCGTGGCCCCTCAGTTTACCTCTGCTGTCTGGAAGTCCTTCTGTTTGGCCATTGGAGCTACAGTCAGTCTCACATCTGGTTTTCATCCCCAATCTAATGGTCAGGCGGAGAGAGCCAACCAGAAGATGGAATCCACGCTACGCTGCCTGGCCTCTTCCAACCCCACTCCTGGGTCTCTCAGTTGCCTTGGGTTGAGTAGGCCCACAATCTCTCCCTACATCTGCCACTGGGATGTCTCCCTTCCAGTGCCTGTATGGCTAACAACCTCCCCTTGTTCCCTTCTCAGAGAAGGAGGCCTCTCAGTGCCTTCTGTCTCAGGCCCATATTCGTCCGTTGCCACCGGGACCTGGCATCGGGCCAGAAAGGCACTCCTTAGAGTTTCGGACCGGTATCAGCTCCAGGCGAGAATGCGGATCCCCGCTCCCACCTATACCATCGGAGATAGGGTCTGGTTGTCCACACGGGATCTTCCTTCGGACTGAGTCTAGAAGTTGTTACCGGTTCATTGGTCCGTTTGTGGTGGGAGAAGGTGATCAATCCGGTGGCAGTTCGACTCAACCTCCCGAGGACGCTCAGAGTCCACATCCCACCTTTCATGTCTCTCTGCCTCAAGCCTGCTTTCCTCAGTCCTCTGTTGCCTCCTCCGCCTCTTCCTCCTCCTCCTCGGATGATCGGAGGTGGTCCTGCCTACACGGTGCGACGCATCAATGGATTCCAGACAGGCGCCGGGGTTTCCAGTATCTCGTGACTGGGAGGGGTATGGTCCTGAAGAGAGGAGTTGGATTCCGCGGCGACAGATCCTAGATGCTGACCTCTATCCGTGACTTCTACCGCCTCCATCCTGGCGCTCCGGGAGTCCGCCCGGTGGCGTTGTCGGAGGGGGTACTGTAACGATCCCGGCAGTCTGAGTCGGGTCCTGTCTGGGGACTAGTTTTTCTGCTCGTGATCTCCAGTTTCCCGAGGGTTCTGGAACGCTCCGGGAGCTCTCTTGATTTCCGCACCTGCATCCCATCAGCAATCTGCACCTAGTCCTGATCATCACCCTCTAGGCTCTGGCCTAACATCCATTCCTGCCGGATCGAATTAGCCATGAACAGTAGGTTTACCAGAGTATCAGTCTTAGAGAGCTTCTAGCGTTAGTTTTGTTGTTTTGCACCTTGTTGGTTTATTGTTTACTTACCTCCGTTTGTTCCATCTGCAGTCACTCGTCCGGAACCTTCATCCAACCTCTGCCTGATGGTGGCGGCTGCCGAGCCATGATTGGATCAACCACTGCACCCCCAACAACTCAATCAACGCCGCCCGCTCTGTTCCCCGGATTATTCAGCATCACTCTTGAATTTGTAAATAAACACTCACCTTCGTCAACTTTACCTTGTCCTGGTCTGCTTCTGGGTTCTGGCTTTTGTAACTCGTGACAGTCTGAGATTAAGTACTGTATCTTTCATGACAATTATTCTGTTCTGATATTCTTGTGTGTACTACGGTATGGACTACTCTATGTTTTTCTGTGTTATGATACTGTACAAGAGCGCTCCAGTCTGTCACGATCGTCATAATCGAGTGGACCAAGGCACAGCGTGATATGCGTACATCTCTTTAATAGTGTACTTAGCAACACGATACAAATAACAAAACAACAAAACAAACGTGAAGTCCTCGGTCATACACAACCTACACGGAACAAGATCCCCACGAATCACAAGTGCACAAAAGGCTGCCTAAGTATGGTTCCCAATCAGAGACAACAAACAAACAGCTGTTTCTGTTAACCTCTGATTGAGAGAACCACCCAGCCAACATAGAAACACATAACCTAGAACAGAACATAGGAAACGAAACATAGACACTACACAAAGAAATTAACACCCCCTGGCTCAACATACAAGAGTCCCCAGAGCCAGGGCGTGACACAGTCATTCAATCAATCAATCACATTTATTTATAAAGTCCTTTTATATCAGCAGATGTCACAAAGTGCTTATACAGAAACCCAGCCTAAAACAGCAAGCAATGCAGATGTGAAGCAGATGTTTGTGTGTATTTTGGTATAGAAATTCTCCAGTCATTCAGATGTTTGTGTGTATCATCCTAAAGAGTACTCCAGTCATTCAGATGTGTGTGTATCATACTAAAGGGAGTACTCCAGTCATTCAGATGTGTGTGATCATCCTAAAGGGAGTACTCCAATCATTCAGATGTGTGTGTATCATACTAAAGGAGTACTCCAGTCATTCAGATGTGTGTGTATCATCCTAAAGGAGTACTCCAGTCATTCAGATGTGTGTGTATCATCCTAAAGGAGTACTCCAGTCATTCAGATGTGTGTGTGATCATCTAAAGGAGTACTCCAGTCATTCAGATGTGTGTGTATCATCCTAAAGGAGTACTCCAGTCATTCAGATGTGTGTGTATCATCCCAAAGGAGTACTCAGTCATTCAGATGTGTGTGTATCGTCCCTAAAGGAGTACTCCAGTCATTCAGATGTGTGTGTATCGTCCCTAAAGAGTACTCAGTCTTCAGATGTGTGTGTATCGTCCTAAAAGGAGTACTCCAGTCAATTCAGATGTGTGTGTATCGTCTAAAGGGAGTACTCAGTCATTCAGATGTGTGTATCATCCTAAAGGAGTACTCAGTCATTCAGATGTGTGTGTATCGTCCTAAAGGAGTACTCAGTCATTCAGATGTGTGTGTATCGTCCTAAAGAGTACTCCAGTCATTCAGATGTGTGTGTATCGTCCCAAAGGGAGTACTCCAGTCATTCAGATGTGTGTGTATCGTCCTAAAGGAGTACTCCAGTCATTCAGATGTGTGTGTATCATCCTAAAGGAGTACTCCAGTCATTCAGATGTGTGTGTATCATCCTAAAGGAGTACTCCAGTCATTCAGATGTGTGTGTATCATCCCAAAGGAGTACTCCAGTCATTCAGATGTGTGTGTATCATCCTAGAGGAGTACTCCAGTCATTCAGATGTGTGTGTATCATCCTAAAGGAGTACTCCAGTCATTCAGATGTGTGTGTATCATCCTAAAGGAGTACTCCAGTCATTCAGATGTGTGTTATCATCCTAAAGGAGTACTCCAGTCATTCAGATGTGTGTGTATCATCCTAAAAGGAGTACTCCAGCGAGCGGTTGAAGAAGACTAATGAGCTGCTGCGGGGCATCAAGCTGCTGAAGCTGTACGCCTGGGAACACATCTTTTGTCACAGTGTGGAGGAGACCAGGGCCAAGGAGCTCACCAGCCTGGAGGCCTTCGCCCTCTATACATCCATATCAGTAGGTTACCTTACCTCCCTCTACACATCCATATCTAGTAGGTTACCTTACCTCCTCTACACATCCATATCTAGTAGGTTTCTACCTTACCTCCCTCTATACATCCATATCTAGTAGGTTACCTTACCTCCCTCTACACATCCATATCTAGTAGGTTACCTTACCTCCCCTCTATACATCCATATCTAGTAGGTTACCTTACCTCCCTCTACACATCCATATCTAGTAGGTTTTACCTTACCTCCCTCTATACATCCATATCTAGTAGGTTACCTTACCTCCCTCTACACATCCATATCTAGTAGGTTACCTTACCTCCCTCTATACATCCATATCTAGTAAGTTATTTTTAAATGTAATAAAATATATGTTGCATTCTTAGCCTTGTAAATCATCTGCCTAGTTCCTCCAGGATTTTGCGATTCTGTAATCGCAAATATTTTTTTCAAAATCAACAATTACCTGCATATTATGCAGGCTTGCAATTTGTTACCAATCACCGCACAAAACAGTCATATCTCTGCAATATTTCCGCATTAAACTGTATGATCACCACACTACAAAAGGAGGGCTCTCAATTTTAACCAATCACTGCACTTATACTGCATAAAATGGTTCAATCAAGACACAAAATTTGAGAGAAATCTGCGCAATTTGCCATGCAAAATGTCAGAATTGCTGAAAGCATTTTTGCCCACAGATAACACAAAAAACTCTGCAAAATCCTGGAAGGACTATCTGATAAGACATGGAGCAGAGAGACAGCTGTTTTTAGGTCAGACCCTGTGTGTGTGTGTGTGTGTGTGTGTGTGTGTGTGTGTGTGTGTGTGTGTGTGTGTGTGTGTGTTTGTTTGTAGGTCAGACCCTGTTTGTGTGTGTGTGTGTCGCCTCTCAAGGTTATTATAGTAAACTGAAACGAATCATGAAAACAATTTAGTAAACTGAAAGAATAAAATTAAGAAACCCGTTTTTAAATACTGAAACTATTATATTTGACTCCAAAACAATCTACAATAAAATAAAATAAAAACGTGTTCAGTTTTACTTTTTTATCATCTGGGCAGAAATCGAATGGAGTTTTCTCACTTTTTTTCTAATGGGGTTTTCAAGCTTCTGAATCTGGCAGGAGATGGCAATGTTTCAAATAGGCCTAGCTTGTGTATCACTATCTTCCATGGCCTGCACACTCACCAGCCATGTCACCCATTAACATGTTTGGGATGCTCTGGATCGACGTGTACGACAGCGTGTTCCATTCCCCACCAATATCCAGCAACTTCACACAGCCATTGAAGAGGAGTGGGACAACATTCCACGGGCCACAGTCAATAGCCTGACAACTCTATGCGAAGGAGATGTGTCGCGCTGCATGAGGCAAAAAACACAAAACTATGAAAACCTTGCCTGTCTCAGTGCTGATGCCTTAGCTTAGTCATAGACAAAAACCACTTCAGCCGTTCAGTTGAGCTGAGTTCCTGGAGAAAGACACTGCGTGTTAAGTATTCTCGCCGCTCTGGAACAAACTGTCTGTACAGTATCTGAACCATATTGTCATGTATCTAATGATGTCTGTGTCTCATCTTTCTCAGTATTCATGAATGCAGCCATCCTATCGCAGCTGTCCTGGACCGTGAGTATTCATTCCACTCATAAATGGCTATTCATATCTCATAGGTGCCAATGCATAATACTGTCTACAGACTACCCCAATTCTGTCCTCCCTCACATTGTTCGCATAGAACAGCATGTTCTAACTCACCATTTCACCCCTAAAAATAAGCTGCATTCTGGTCTGTGGATTGTTCTCAGTGGATGGGCTTTTACAAAGAACACAATCCCTTTTCCCCAGTGAATGGCACAGGCCAGACCAGTCCGGCTAGAGTGGTATCACAGTCAGTCTGACATGTTACGGCTCTCTAAAGGATGGCCAGTGACATTTCACAGGGACACACTGGAGGTTTGTGGCATGGCCACTGTAAATCCCAGTTATATATACAGTACCAGTCAAAAGATTGGACACACCTACTCATTTTCTTTATTTTTACTATTTTCTACATTGTAGAATAATAGTGAAGACATCAAAACTATGAAATAACACATATGGAATCATTTAGTAACCAAAAAAGTGTTAAAGAAATCAAAATATATATATACACAGTTGAAGTCGGAAGTTTACATACACTTAGGTTGGAGTCATTAAAATTCGATTTTTCAACCACTCCACACATTTATTGTTAACAAACTATAGTTTTAGCAAGTCGGTTAGGACATCTACTTTGTGCATGACGCAAGTAATTTTTCCAACAATTGTTTACAGACAGATTACTTCACTTATAATTCACTGTATCACAATTCCAGTGGGTCAGACGTTTACATACAGTGGGGAAAAAAGTATTTAGTCAGCCACCAATTGTGCAAGTTCTCCCACTTAAAAAAATGAGAGAGGCCTGTAATTTCCATCATAGGTACACGTCAACTATGACAGACAATGAGAAATAAAAATCCAGAAAATCACATTGTAGGGATTTTTAATGAATTTATTTGCAAATTATGAGTGGAAAATAAGTATTTGGTCACCTACAAACAAGCAAGAATTCTGGCTCTCACAGACCTGTAACTTCTTCTATAGAGGCTCCTCTTGTCCTCCACTCGTTACCTGTATTAATGGCACCTGTTTGAACTTGTTATCAGTATAAAAGACACCTGTCCACAACCTCAAACAGTCACACTCCAAACTCCACTATGGCCAAGACCAAAGAGCTGTCAAAGGACACCAGAAACAAAATTGTAGACCTGCACCAGGCTGGGAAGACTGAATCTGCAATAGGTAAGCAGCTTGGTTTGAAGAAATCAACTGTGGGAGCAATTATTAGAAATGGAAGACATGCAAGACCACTGATATTCTCCCTCGATCTGGGGCTCCACGCAAGATCTCACCCGGTGTGGGTCAAAATGATCACAAGAACGGTGAGCAAAAAATCCCAGAACCACACGGGGGACCTAGTGAATGACCTGCAGATAGCTGGGACCAAAGTAACAAAGCCTACCATCAGTAACACACTACGCCGCCAGGGACTCAAATCCTGCAGTGCAGACGTGTCCCCTGCTTAAGCCAGTACATGTCCAGGCCCGTCTGAAGTTTGCTAGAGTGCATTTGGATGATCCAGAAGAGGATTGGGAGAATGTCATATGTCATATGGTCAGATGAAACCAAAATAGAACTTGTCGTGTTTGGAGGACAAAGAATGATGAGTTGCATCCAAAGAACACCATACCTACTGTGAAGCATGGGGGTGGAAACATCAAGCTTTGGGGCTGTTTTTCTGCAAAGGGACCAGGACGACTGATCCGTGTAAAGGAAAAGAATGAATGGGGCCATGTATCATGTGATTTTGAGTGAAAACCTCCTTCCATCAGCAAGGGCATTGAAGATGAAACGTGGCTGGGTCTTTCAGCATGACAATGATCCCAAACACACCACCCGGGGCAACGAAGGAGTGGCTTCGTAAGAAGCATTTCAAGGTCCTGGGAGTGGCCTAGCCAGTCTCCAGATCTCAACCCTATAGAAAATCTTTGGAGGAGTTGAAAGTCTGTGTTGCTTAGCGACAGCCCCAAAACATCACTGCTCTAGAGGAGATCTGCATGGAGGAATGGGCCAAAATACCAGCAACAGTGTGTGAAAACCTTGTGAAGACTTACAGAAAACGTTTGACCTGTGTCATTGCCAACAAAGGGTATATAACAAAGTATTGAGAAACTTTTGTTATTGACCAAATACTTATTTTCCACCATAATTTGCAAATAAATTCATAAAAAATCCTACAATGTGATTTTCTGGATTTTTTTTTCCTCATTTTGTCTGTCATAGTTGACGTGTACCTATGATGAAAATTACAGGCCTCTCTCATCTTTTTAAGTGGGAGAACTTTTTGCACAGTTGGTGGCTGACTAAATACTTTTTTTCCCCCACTGTACACTAAGTTGACTGTGCCTTTAAACAGCTTGGAAAATTCCAGAAAATGATGTCATGGCTTTAGAAGCTTCTGATAGGCTAATTGACATAATTTGAGTCAATTGGAGGTGTACCTGTGGATGTATTTCAAGGCCTACCTTCAAACTCAGTGCCTCTTTGCTTGACATCATGGGAAAATCAAAGAAATCAGCCAAGAAGAAATTGTAGACCTCCACAAGTCTGGTTCATCCTAGCGAGCAATTTCCGAATGCCTGAAGGTACCACGTTCTTCTGTACAAAACAATAGTACGCAAGTATAAACACTATGGGACCACGCAGCCATCATACCGCTCAGGAAGGAGACGCGTTCTGTCTCCTAGAGATTAACCGTACTTTGGTGCGAAAAGTGCAAATCAATCCCAGAACAACAGCAAAGGACCTTGTGAAGATGCTGGAGGAAACAGGTACAAAAGTATCTATATCCACAGTAAAACAAGTCCTATATCGGCATAACCTGAAAGGCCTCTCAGCAAGGAAGAAGCCACTGCTCCAAAACCTCCATAAAAAAGCCAGACTACGGTTTGCAACTGCACATGGGGAGAAAGATCATACTTTTTTGGAGAAATGTCCCTGGTCTGATGAAACAAAAATAGAACTGTTTGGCCATAATGACCATCGTTATGTTTGGAGGAAAAAGGGGGATGCTTGCAAGCCGAAGAACAACATCCCAACTGTGAAGCACGGGGGTGGCAGCATCATGCTGTTGGGGTGCTTTGCTGCAGGAGGGACTGGTGCACTTCACAAAATAGATGGCATCATGAGGAAGGACAATTATGTGGATATATTGAAGCAACATCTCAAGACATCAGTCAGGAAGTTAAAGCTTGGTTGCAAATGGGTCTTCCAAATGGACAATGACCCAAAGCATACCCCCTTCCAAAGTTGTGGCAAAATGGCTTAAGGACAACAAATTCAAGGTATTGGGTGGCGTCACAAAACCCTGACCTAAATCCTATAGAAAATGTGTGGGGCAGAACTGAAAAAGTGTGTGTGAGCAAGGAGGCCTACAAACCTGACTCAGTTACACCAGCTCTGTCAGGAGGAATGGGCCAAAATTCACCCAATTTATTGTGGGATGCTTGTGAAAGGCTACCCGAAACGTGTGACCCAAGTGAAACAATTTAAAGGCAATGCTACCAAATACCAATTGAGTGTATGTAAACTTCTAACCCACTGGGAATGTGAAATAAATCATTCTCTCTACTATTATTCTGACATTTCACATTCTTAAAATGAAGTGGTAATCCTAACTGACCTAAGACAGGGAATTTTTACTAGGATTAAATGTCAGGAATTGTGAAAAACTGAGTTTAAATGTATTTGGCTAAGGTGTATGTAAACCTCCGACTTCAACTGTATGTATATATATATGAGAGAGAGAGACTTATATATCTCTCATTGCTTATCCCCAAAGTGGAAATGCTCAAGTTGCCACAAACTGACTGAAAGGCAAAACTATTTAAATTAATCATAATGTGTCTTTCTGAAGGATATTTATTAATTCAGGGTCCTGTATCGATGCGAGCACTAGCTCAGACTATAGCATATCTCCCATTGACATTAATGCATGATTTATGTAAACGTTTGAGTTGCTCACTTGCATCTTGAGTCAGGATTCAGACTTCACTCACAGTATCTTTGCTGGTTACTGGAGTGAGATTAATATTTTTTTCTCTCTGTCGTCATCTTCCTGTAGACGTTTGTGGTCCATGTGCACATCTCTGAGGAGGCTGACCTGTCCCCTGCTGTGGCCTTTGCGTCCTTATCCCTGTTTCACATCCTGGTCACTCCTCTCTTCCTGCTCTCCCCCAGCGTGAGTGCGATCCACAGTCAAGGCTGTGGTCAGGTGAGCTGTGTATCATGGACACACACTTACAGGCAGCTAATAGTAGGTACAGTGCCTTTGGAAAGTATTCAGACCCCTTGACCTTTTCCACATTTTATTATTGTGACACTCTGGCTCCAACGGACCTTGATATTTGAGCCAGGGTTGTTTAGTTTCATTGTTTGGGTGTATTTCTATGTTGGGGATTTCTGGTTGTGCATTTTCTATGTTTGGTTAATTGTTCTTGATTAGTCGTATGACTCCCAATCGGAGGTAACGAGTGTCAGCTGTCGGCTCGTTATCTCTGATTGGGAGCCATATTTATACTGTGTGAGTTCACTTTGTGTTGTGGGTTATTGTTTCTTTGCTGCTGTTAGTAGTATTCAGTATAGAACTTCACGGATCGTCATTTGTTGTTTTCTTCGTGGTTGCTTTAAGTTAATAAAGTCATCATGTTCACTGCAAAACGCTATGCATTGGTCTCCTCCTTCAGACGATCGTGACAGAATAACCCACCAAAAAGGATTCAAGCAGCGCATCCAGGAGCAAGGGGGTCTGGACACAGGAGTTATGGATGCCTCCTAAGGACTTTTGGACATGGGAGGAGATTCGGGCTGGAAAGGGTCCTGGGCACAACCGGGAGGAACATCATCGCCCTCGTGAAGAGCTGGAGGCAGCTGCAGCCGAGAGGAGGTGGTCTGAGGAGGAATATCACCGCCTCGTGAAGAGCTGGAGGCAGCTGCAGCCGAGAGGAGAGTGGTATGAAGAGGAAGCGGAGTCGAGGCTGGAAGCCCGTGGTTACTCCCCCCCAAAAATTTTTTGGGGGCACATGGCAGGCGCCTGGGCAGCAGGAGGCTGCCACAGGAGAAAAAGGAGAAGGCTATCGGATTACGGAGCCATTGGCGAGTAGAGGGGAGGGAAGTTGTTGTGGCACGGCATGAGAGACTGAAGTGTGTTCCCAGTCTGGTCGGTCCGTTCTTGATCCCCAGTTAAGGCCAGTGGTGGGTGTTCCCGGTACGGTCCGCCTGTTCCTACTCCGCACCAGGTCCACGATGTGCGTCGCCAGCCGGCCTGAACCGGCCGTCTGCCCAACGGCGCCTGAACTGCCCGTCTGCCCAACGCCGTCTGAACTGCCCGTCTGCCCAACGCCCGTCTGAACTGCCCGTCTGCCCAACGGCGCCTGAACTGCCCGGCTGCCCAACGCCGCCTGAACTGCCCGTCTGCCCAACGCCGTCTGAACTGCCTGTCTGCTCAACGCTCGTCTGAACTGTCCGGTCTGCCCCAACGCCGTCTGAACTGCCCGTCTGTACTGAGCCTGCAAAGCCGCCCGTCTGCCATGAGCCTTCAGAGCCGTCCGCCAGACCGGAGCCGCTAGAGCTCTCCGCCAGACAGGATCAGCCAGAGCCTTCCAGCAACAGGATCAGCCAGAGCCTTCCGCCAGACAGGATCAGCCAGAGCCTTCCGGCCAGACAGGAGCAGCCAGAGCCTTCCGCCAGACAGGAGCAGCCAGAGCCTTCCGCCAGACAGGAGCAGCCAGAGCCTTCCGTCAGACCGGATCAGCCAGAGCCTTCCGCCAGACAGGATCAGCCAGAGCCTTCAGCCAGCCATGAGCAGCCAGATCCGTCAGCCAGCCATGAGCAGCCAGATCCGTCAGCCAGCCGCCGAGCAGCCAGATCCGTCAGCCAGCCATGAGCAGCCAGACCCGTCAGCTCCAGCCGCGAGCAGCCAGACCCGTCAGCCAGCCACGAGCAGCCAGATCCGTCAGCCAGCCATGAGCAGCCAGATCCGTCAGCCAGCCACGAGCAGCCAGATCCGTCAGCCAGCCATGAGCAGCCAGATCCGTCAGCCAGCCATGAGCAGCCAGATCCGTCAGCCCGCCAGGATCCGCCCAGATCCGTCAGCCAGCCAGGATCCGCCAGAGCCGTCCAGCCAGGATCCGCCAGAGCCGTCCAGCCAGGATCCGCCAGAGCCGCCCAGCCAGATCGCCAGAGCCGTCCAGCCAGGATCCGGCCAGAGCCGCCGCCAGGATCCGCCAGAGACCGTCCCGCCAGGGATCCGCCAGAGCCAGCTCCCAGCCAGGGATCCGCCAGAGCCAGCCAGCCAGGATCCGCCATCTAGTCAGGTACTGCCCCTTAGTCCGGTACTGCCCCGTAGTCCGGTGCCGCCCTAATCCAGTGGGGTTTAGTTGGGGGGTGGTCATGAGAGAAGGGAATCTGGAAGCGGATAGTGACTAAGGTGGGGGTGGGGACCACGACCTGGGCCAGAGCCGCCACCAGGACAGACGCCCACCCAGACCCTCCCGAGACTGTATGCTGAGTGCCGGAGGTCGCACCTTTAGGGGGTAATGTGACACTCTGGCTCCACGGACCTTGATATTTGAGCCAGGGTTGTTTAGTTTCATTGTTTGGGTGTATTTCTATGTTGGGGATTTCTGGTTGTGCATTTTCTATGTTTGGTTAATTGTTCTTGATTAGTCGTATGACTCCCAATCGGAGGTAACGAGTGTCAGCTGTCGGCTCGTTATCTCTGATTGGGAGCCATATTTATACTGTGTGAGTTCACTTTGTGTTGTGGGTTATTGTTTCTTTGCTGCTGTTAGTAGTATTCAGTATAGAACTTCACGGATCGTCATTTGTTGTTTTCCTTCGTGGTTGCTTTAAGTTAATAAAGTCATCTGTTCACTTGCACGCTGCATGCATTGGTCTCCTCCTTCAGACGATCGTGACAATTGTGTTACAGCCTAATTCTAAAATGGATGTAATTTATTTATTTTTTAATAGGTTTTTATAAATGTTTGCAAATATCTTAAATATAAAAAACATAAATACATTATTTACATAAGTATTCAGACCCTTTGCTAAGAGACTCGAAATTGAGCCTTCAGGTGCATCCTGTTTCCATTCATCATCCTTGAGATGTTTCTACAACTTGGTTGGACATGATTTGGAATGGCATACACCTGTCTATTTAAGGTCCCACAGTTGACAGTATATGTCAGAGCAAAAACCAAGCCATGAGGTCAAGGAATTGTCAGTAGAGCTCTTGAGACAGGATTGTGTCAAGGCACAGATCTGGGGAAGGGTACCAAAAAACGTAATGAATGAATGGATGAATGAATGACATTCATTGAGGGGAAGGGTTTGTATTTCACAGTATTTTACTGTAATTCCATGTGCATGCAGGTTGGCTACTAGGTAATGTGTTTACACATTACAGGATATCAATGAATATTTGGTGTTTTATATCACTTTGCACTTCTAGAAGCCTTAACAAATGTTTCCAAACTGGCAGTGACTACATGGCAAACAAATCCCAAAAATTATTGTATAAAGTAGTTTTCCGTTAGTGTTGAGTTGAGAAGCTGAATTCATGTCAGATTTACCAAAATAAAGTTTAATTGAGGTGAAGTTAAGTTGAAGTCAGTCACTAAAAAACCTGTCCATTTCTGTCAGTAACATTTGACTACTACACTGACGATTAGATTAACTGCTGTAATTGTGATGTCATAAAGCTACCCCTTCTACCCTATTCCTCACAGACCATTACCCGTCCTATCATACATAACAGTATAACGACTGCTCGAACATCATATACATACAGTGGGGAGAACAAGTTATTTGATACACTGCCGATTTTGCAGGTTTTCTACTTCACAAAGCATGCAGAGGTCTGTAATTTTTATCATAGGTACACTTCAACTGTGAGGAGACGGAATCTAAAACAAAAATCCAGAAAATCACATTGTATGATTTTTTAAGTAATTAATTTGCATTTAATTGCATGACATAAGTATTTGAAACATCAGAAAATATCTCTCACAGTTGAAGTGTACCTATGATAAAAATTACAGACCTCTGCATGCTTTGTAAGTAGGAAAACCTGCAAAATCGGCAGTGTATCAAATATTGTTCTCCCCACTGTATATAGTTCCAACTATATTACTACGCTCTGTACGAGTATAGGAAGAGTAGGCGTGTTTGACCATACCAATCGATGCAGAGTGTTGTACTGTATCATCAGTCATTCACACAACCCTATGAGCAAATACGTTTTCTGGTTGAAAATACATTTTCACTGGGAAGCAATCACCCATCTTGTCATTCTAACCACTGCTTTCACATTTGTTTACCATCATCTACATGTAAGTAAGTGTTTTAGACATGGTATATTGGCCTAATGTAAGCAGTTGGGCTCATCAAAATGTATAGTGTTGTATTGTCAAGGAGAGAGGCATCATTACCATGTTACAGTCATCCATACATTCCCTTTTTATATCCCACTTACTCAATGACTTGCACTGAGTTACAGCCATAGTGATCCTATCTTTATTCATCTCTATGGTGACAGCAGGTTGGATGTGATGCTGTATTTTAGGGGTAATCTAGGTCCATTGTTCCGTTTATGGTCAAGATGTCCTAATGATCCCTGTAACAGCCTGGTATTGACCTAGCTTTCAGATAGTACCATCTGCTTGCTGCCATTCTGCAGTGGAGCTGGAGCATATGCTGCCTGCTCTACTCTACTGCACTGGCTTTGGTTCAAGAGAAGTCCTCACGCACAATACAGACTATTGCGGATTACAAAGGGAACCGTTATCTGCACAACGATGCCTCTCTACCAGTCGAACTCAATGCATTTTTGCACGCTTTGACAACAACAACATCGAGCCGGGTGTGAGGGCCGTCACCGACCCAGAAGATTCCAGGGCGGTTTCTTAAGAGCATGCGCAGAACAGCTGGCAGGCATATTCACATCATTTTCAACCTCTCCTTGTCTGTCTGTAATCCCCACGTGTTTTAAGATGACCACAATCATCCCTGTTCCTAAGAACTCTAAGGCTTCATGCCACAATGATTACCGCCCTGTAGCACTCACTTCTGTAATCATGAAGTGCTTTGAGTGGCTGGTTATGGCACACATTAACTCCACCATCCCAGACACCCTAGACCCACTCCAATTTGCATACCGCCCCAACAGATCCATAGATGACGCAATCTCAACGTTGCTCTCCACACAGCCCTCACCCACCTAGATAAGAGGAATACCTATGTGAGAATGCTGTTCATTGACTCACAGCTCAGTGTTCAACACCATTGTCCCCTTCAAGCTCGTCACCAAATGTAGGACTCTGGGTCTGAACACCTCCCTCTGCAACTGGATCCTGGACTTCCTGATGGACCGACCCCAGGTGGTGAGGGTAGGCAACATCACCTCCACCACGCTGACCCCTTAACACAGGGCCCCACAGGGGTGTGTGCTTAGTCCCCCCTGTACTCCCTGTTCACCCATGACTGTGTGGCCACACACAACTCCAACACCATTATCAAGTTCACTGACGACACGACGGTGGTAGGCCTGATCACCGGTGACGATGAGTCAGCCTACAGGGAGGAGGGTCAGTGACCTGGCAGTGTGGTGCCGAGCAACAACCTCTCCCTCAACGTCAGCAAGACCAAGTAGCTGATTGTGGACTACAGGAAACGGGGAACGGGGGGGGGGAGCACGCCCCCATCCACATCGACAGGGCGGCAGTGGAGCTGGTAGACAGCTTCAAGTTCCTCTGTGTCCAAATCACTAAAGACTTGAAATGGTCCAAACACACACGCACAGTCGTGAAGAAGGCGCGACAGTGCCTCTTCCCCTCAGAAGGTTGAAAAAGTTTGGCCTGGGCCCTCAAATCCTCAAAAGGTACATTTTACATTTACATTTACGTCATTTAGCAGACGCTCTTATCCAGAGCGACTTACAAATTGGTGCATTCACCTTATAGCCAGTGGGTTAACCACTTTACAATGTATTTTATTTTATTATTTTTTTTGGGGGTAAGGGGGGGCGTAGAAAGATTACTTTATCCTATCCCAGGTATTCCTTAAAGAGGTGGGGGTTTCAAATGTCTCCGGAAGGTGGTGAGTGACTCCGCTGTCCTGGCGTCGTGAGGGAGCTTGTTCCACCATTGGGGTGCCAGAGCAGCCGAACAGTTTTGACTGGGCTGAGCGGGAACTGTGCTTCAGCAGAGGTAGGAGCCAGCAGGCCAGAGGAGGATGAACGCAATGCCCTCGTTTGGGTGTAGGGACTGATCAGAGCCTGAAGGTACGGAGGTCCGTTCCCCTCACAGCTCCGTGAGGCAAGGCACCATGGTCTTGTAGCAGATGCGAGCTTCAACTGGAAGCCAGTGGAGTGTGCGGAGGAGCGGGGTGACGTGAGAGAACTTGGGAAGGTTGAACACCAGACGGGCTGCGGCATTCTGGATGAGTTGTAGGGGTTTAATGGCACAGGCAGGGAGCCCAGCCAACAGCGAGTTGCAGTAATCCAGACGGGAGATGACAAGTGCCTGGATTAGGACCTGTGCCGCTTCCTGTGGAAGGCAGGGATCGTACTCTCCGAATGTTGTAGAGCATGAACCTACAGGATCGGGTCACCGCCTTGATGTTAGCGGAGAACGACAGGGTGTTGTCCAGGGTCACGCCAAGGCTCTTCGCACTCTGGGGAGGAGTGACACAACGGAGTTGTCAACCGTGATGGCGAGATCATGGAACGGGCAGTCTTCCCCGGGAGGAAGAGCAGCTCCGTCTTGCCAGGGTTCAGCTTGAGGTGGTGATCCGTCATCCATACTTATATGTCTGCCAGACATGCAGAGATGCGATCGCCACCTGGTTATCAGAAGGGGAAAGGAGAAGATTAGTTGTGTGTCGTCTGCGTAGCAATGATAGGAGAGGCCATGTGAGGATATGACAGAGCCAAGTGACTTGGTGTATAGCGAGAATAGGAGAGGGCCTAGAACTGAGCCCTGGGGACACCAGTGGTGAGAGCACGTGGTGTGGAGACAGCTTCTTCGCCACGCCACTTGGTAGGAGCGACCGGTGCAGTTAGGACGCAATCAAGAGTGAGCCGCGCCGGAGAGCCCAGCTCGGAGAGGGTGGAGAGGAGGATCTGATGGTTCACAGTATCAAAGGCAGCAGACAGGTCTAGAAGGACAAGAGCAGAGGAGAGAGAGTTAGCTTTAGCAGTGCGGAGAGCCTCCGTGACACAGAGAAGAGCAGTCTCAGTTGAATGACTCAGTCTTGAAACCTGACTGGTTTGGATCAAGAAGGTCATTCTGAGAGAGATAGCAAGAGAGTTGGCTAAAGACAGCACACTCAATAGTTTTGGAGAGAAAAGAAAGAAGGGATACTGGTCTGTAGTTGTTTGACATCAGAGGGATCGAGTGTTGGTTTTTTGAGAAGGGGTGCAACTCTCGCTCTCTTGAAGACGGAAGGGACATAGCCAGCGGTCAAGGATGAGTTGATCAGCGAGGTGAGGTAAGGGAGAAGGTCACCGGAGATGGTCTGAGAAGAGAGGAGGGGATAGGGTCAAAGCGGTGGCAGGTTGTTGGGGCCGGCCGTCACAAGTCGCAAGATTTTATCTGGAGAGAGAGGGAGAAAGAAGTCAAAGCATAGGGTAGGGCAGTGTGAGCTGGACCAGCAGTGTCATTTGACTTAACAAACGAGATCGGATGTCGCTCAACCTTCTTTTTCAAAATGGTTGACGAAGTCATCCACAGAGAGGGAGGAGGGGGGGTAGGGGAGGAGGATTCAGCAGGGAGGAGAAGGTGGCAAAGAGCTTCCTAGGGTTAGAGGCAGATGCTTGGAATTTAGAGTGGTAGAAAGTGGCCTTAGCAGCAGAAACAGATGAGGAAAATGTAGAGAGGGAGGGAGTGAAAAGAAGCCAGGTCCGCAGGGAGTCTAGTTTTCCTCCATTTCCGCTCGGGCTGCCCGGAGCCCTGTTCTGTGAGCTCGCAATGAGTCATCAAGCCACGGAGCTGGAGGGGAGGACCGAGCGGCGGGAGGATAGGGGACATAGAGAGTCAAAGGATGCAGAAAGGGAGGAGAGGAGGGTTGAGGAGGCAGAATCAGGAGATTGGAGGGAGAAGGATTGAGCAGAGGGAAGAGATGATAGGATGGAAGAGGAGAGAGTAGCGGGAGAGAGAGAGAGGTTGCGACGGCGCAACCATCTGAGTAGGGCAGAGTGAGTAGTGTTGGAGGAGAGCCAGAGAGAAAAGGATACAAAGTAGTGGTCGGAGACATGGAGGGAGTTGCAGTGAGATTAGTAGAAGAACAGCATCTAGTAAAGATGAGAGGTCAAGCGTATTGCCTGCCTTGTGAGTAGGGGGGACGAGAGGGTGAGGTCAAAAGAGGAGAGGAGTGGAAAGAAGGAGGCAGAGAGAAATTAGTCAAAGGTAGACGTAGGGAGGCTGGAAGTCCCCCAGAACTGTGAGGGGTGAGCCATCCTCAGGAAAGGAACTTATCAAGGCATCAAGCTCATTGATGAACTCTCCAAGGGAACCTGGAGGGCGATTGATGACAAGGATATTAAGCTTAAATGGGCTAGTGACTGTGACAGCATGGAATTCAAATGAGGAGATAGACAGATGGGTCAGGGGAAAAATAGAGAATGTCCACTTGGGAGAGATGAGGATTCTGAGGCTGCCTGAGACCTGGAACTCCACGTGGGTGGTGCGTGCAGGGACCACCAGGTTAGAGAAGCAGCAGCCACCGGTGTGAGCGTTTGTATAGCCTGTGCGGAGAGGAGAGAACAGGGATAGACAGAGGCATAGTTGACAGGCTGCAGAAAATGGCTACAATAATGCAAAGGAGATCGGAATGAAATGAACTAAACATCCGGGGAAAGGAGAGAGAAGGCGGGGCCTCCCTCACCACAACACCCTAAATATAACTCTCCCAACTTCCACCTCAGAAACTATAATTGTTGTAAACTACAGCGGTTCAATGTTTTCTAGGAATATACTAACTTAGTTTATTCAGCTAGCTAACTAGGTACAGTATTCTTCCGTGAAAATCAATCCAGGAGCACCTAGTCATAAGACGCCGCAGCCAGCTAGCATGCCGGACTCAACAACACGGTTTAGCACCAATACTCGGCTACAACAAACACCAGTGTGTCAGCACGCCAAGCAGATCGTTCCACTGAGAGCTTATTGACTGGCTGCATCACTGCTTGGTATGGCAATAGCACCGCCCTCAATCGCATGGCGCTATAGAGGGTTGTGCTGGGCAGCCAGTACATCACTGGGGCCGAGCTCCCTGCCATCCAGGACCTCAATATAAGGCGGTGGTGAAGAAGGTCCGGAAAATCGTCAAAGACCCTAACCACCCAAGCCATAGACTATTCTCTCTGCTGCCGCACGGCAAGAGGTACCGGTGCATCAAGTCTGACACCAACAGGCTCTCGAACAGCTTCTACCCCCAAGCAATACGACTGATTAAATAGCTAACAAAATAGCTACACAGACCAAGTTTACCTTGTATCTTTATTGACCTTTTTTTCAGTATTTGTCTCTATGCACACTCACACAGGGCCCTACACACATCACACAGCACTGTCACTCCAACATACACACAAACACTCACTCCCATAATCTTCTCACTCACACATAATATGGACATACATTTATACTGACTCTACACACCCACTCACCCACATACAAGCTGCTGCTGCTCTGTTTATCTTATATCCTGTTGCCAAGTCCCCTTATCCCTATACATATCTACCTCCATCACTCCAGTATCCCTGCACATTGCAAATATG
>NW_025538319.1:0-20542 GCF_020615455.1 Coregonus clupeaformis | reverse complement strand
CAGTGAAATGCTTACTTATGTCACGGCTGTTGAGAGACGGGTCAGACCAAGGTGCAGCGTGGTATGCGAACATGTTTATTAAACTGAATATACACTGACAAAACAACAAAAGGCAACGAAACGTGACGTCGGAAGGCTATACACAAACAAGCCAAACTCACCGAAACACAAACAAGATCCCACAACCCAGGCAGGAAAACTGGCTGCCTAAGTATGATCCCCAATCAGAGACAACAAGCGACAGCTGCCTCTGATTGGGAATCACACCCGGCCAAACATAGAATCTAAACAGAAAACTCACACCCTGACCCAACCAACCAGAGGTCTATCGATCAGGGCGTGACAGTACCCCCAAAGTGCGTACTCCGGCCGTACCAACCTGACTCATTAGGGGAGGGTCCGGGTGGGCATTCATCCTCGGAGGCGGATCCGGCTCCGGGCGTGACGACCTCTCCCTCTCTGCCTCCCCGTTGCGCCCCTGGTCTGGTCTGGACCTCGGCGCGATGCTTCCCCTCTCCTTCCTCCCACGATGCACCAAGCCCTGTCTGGACCCTGGTGTGGGAGACCCCGAACCTGGAGAGGGGCTGACAGCTGGGCCTGGATCGGCAATCCTCCCGCGATGCACCAAACCCTGTCTGGACCCTGGTGTGGGAGGCCCCGACCCTGGAGAGGGGCTGACTTCTGGGTCTGGAGTGGAGCCGCTGACCGGAGCTGGACTGGGCACCGGTGGAGCGGACTGCTTTGGCTCTGGAGTGGAACCGTTGACCGGTGCTGGACCAGGCCCCGGTGGAATGGGCACGGGCCGTGCCGGACTGAGAACACGCACCACTGGCTTGGTGCGGGGAGCAGGAACGGGCAGGGCCGGACTGGGGACACGCACCATTGGCTTGGTGCAGGGAGCAGGTACAGGGCGTACCGGGCTGGCGACATGCACCACTGGTTTGGTGCGAGGAGCAGGGACGGGCCGTACTGGACTGGGAACACGCACCACTGGCTTGGTGCAGGGAGCAGGTATGGGTCGTACCGGGCTGGCGACACGCACCACTGGTTTGGAACGAGAAGCAGGCACGGGCCGTACCGGACTGGGAACACGCACCACTAACTTGGTACGAGACGCAGGCACGAGGTGTACCGGACTGGGAACTGACGTTAGAGATCTCCGACTGTACCAGTCTTTTACTCTCCGCGCCCAGTCCTCCTCCAGTGAGGACTCCTCCCTGAGCCCCCACGAGTGCAGTGGTCGAGGCTCTTCTCTATCGATCCCCGACCACCCTTTTAGCCCCCCCAAAAAAATTTTTTATTGGGGCTGTCTCGCAGGCTTCCTCCTCGGCCGGCGCCTTCTGTGTTCCCCTCCTGCCTGGGCTTCCTCCTTCACCCAGGGTCCTCCACCAGCCAATATCTCCTCCCAAGTCCAAAATGACTTCCCCACCTGTGTCCAGGGTGTCTGCTCCTGGGCACGCTGCTTGATCCATTTTTGGTGGGATCTTCTGTTATGGCCGTTGAGAGACGGGTCAGACCAAGGTGCAGCGTGGTATGCGAACATGTTTATTAAACTGAATATACACTGACAAAACAACAAAAGGCAACGAAACGTGACATCAGAAGGCTATACACAAACAAGCCAAACACACCGAAACACAAACAAGATCCCACAACCCAGGCAGGAAAACTGGCTGCCTAAGTATGATCCCCAATCAGAGACAACGAGCGACAGCTGCCTCTGATTGGGAATCACACCTGGCCAAACAGAAATACAAATACTAGACTCTAAACATAGAATCTAAACAGAAAACTCACACCCTGCCCCAACCAACCAGAGGTCTATCGATCAGGGCGTGACAACTTACAAGCCCTTAACCAACAATGAAGTTTTAAGAAAAATAAGTGTTAAGTAAAAAATAGATAAGTAAAAATAAAAAAACGAATAATTAAAGAGCAACAGTAAAATAACAGTAGTGAGGCTATATACAGGGGGTGTCGGTACAGAGTCAATGTAAGGGGCACAGGTTAGTCGAGGTAATATGTATATGTAGGTAGAGGTAAAGTGACTATGCATCGATAATAAACAGAGTAGCAGCAGGTTAAAAAGAGAGGGGGGGGTGGGGGGGAGACAATGCAAATAGTCCAGGTAGCCATTTGATTAGCTGTTCAGGAGTCTTATGGCTTGGGGGTAGAAGCTGTTAAGAATCCTTTTGGACCTAGACTTGGCGCTCCGGTACCGCTTGCCGTGCGGTACCAGAGAGAACAGTCTATGACTAGGGTGGCTGGACAATTTTTAGGGACTTCCTCTGACACCGCCTGGTATAGAGGTCCTGGATGGCAGGACGCTTGGTCCCAGTGATTTACTGGGCCGTATGCACTACCCTCTGTAGTGCTTTGCGGTCGGAGGCCGAGCAGTTGCCATACCAGGCGGTGATGCAACCAATACAGGTGTGCTAAGCTTGTAGCGTCATTCCCAAGAAGACTCGAGGCTGTAAACGCTGGCGAGGGTGCTTCAACATAGTACTGAGTAAAGGGTCTGAATACTTATGTAAATGTGATATTTCAGTTTTTTTATTTGTAATACATTTGCAAACATTTCTAAACCTGTTTTTGCTTTGTCATTATGGGGTATTGTGTGTAGATTGATGAGGAAAAAATACAATTAATTCCATTTTAGAATAAGGCTGTAACAAAACAAAATGTGGAAAAAGTAAAGGGGTCTGTATACTTTCCAAATGGACTGTATATGATATATAACAGTGGAGGCTGCTGAGGGGAGGACGGTTCATCATAATGGCTGGAACGGAGCAAATGGAATGGCATCAAACACCTGGAAACCATGTGTTTGGTATATTTGATACCATTCCACTGATTCCACTCCAGCCACTACCACGAGCCCGTCCTCCACAATAAAGGTGCCACCAACCTCCTGTGATATATAATATATGTTGTAATTAATATATGTCATTTCAAACTGTTATTGTAAGAAAAGCAGTGAAATGATTGATACAGAGCTGTCATGTCCATCCATGATCGCTCCTGTTGGTTATTGTTTCCTCTTTGGCCTCAAACCAAGGAGGAAGTAATGTTGTATGTTGCTCTGTCTTTTCCCTCCATCATATTGGGTTTTCTGTGACTTCAGGAGCACAAAACCAAAGTGATGCAGCTGGAGGAGCATGTGACCAAAGTGAAAAACCGTTACTCTGTCGCCCTGCGCAACCTGGAACAAATCAGTGAGGCCATCCACGCTCAGCGGGGGCGGGGCCAAACTGAAGGTGGACAAACCACGGCCTGTGGTGGGCGGAGTCCCCCTATTGGGGCGGAGTCGGACAGTGGGGTGTGTGGTGCTGAGGGTGGGGCATGTGGAGGAGGGGCAATAGAGACTGACAGGGTGGACAGAAGTGGAGTGGCGTATAAGAAAATTGGGCTGGTGGAGAAATACAGGGAGAACGGGCGAGAGAGGCCCGAGACACATGGAGAGAGAGCAGGGTCAGATTCCCTCTCCGTCTTCAGTCTGCAGACCATCGCTTCCGACCTGGAGAAATGTGATTCCATCGAACACCTTGGGGAATTTAGCGATGTGGGCAGTCTGCCTGGGGAGGATGGAGAGAATGAGAGAGGGGGAGGGAGGGAAAGAGAAAGAAGGGAAGGACAAATGCAGCGCCAACAGCACTTCCTGAAGCAACATCACAGGAGCTTCAGCTTGTGAGAGCTGTCTTCATCGCTTATAGTTTATCAATTGAAAAGAAAGTGTCCGGTCTAGCTAGCTGATTATCCTGGCAAAAGACCAAAATATATGATATAAAATATATGATGAAAATCAGATCTGCTGTAACTAAAGTAACACATTTAAACAGGGGTGTATGATACTCAGTAGTAACAAAGCACAGGTACGTTGGCAAAGAAGACCTGACAATATAAGGAGCCTGACAGGTTTTGCATCATATTACAACACTACTGAAACTCCTAGACCGTACATGCCTCTGAGATTAGCTGCTTTACTTCCCTTATTCTGGCAATAAGGAAACCTTAGACACGTATGTCCTAGTGCATGAAGGAACAATCTAAGAGACTACAACGAACATGACTGAATTTATGGTATAAGTATGTTCTTCTTGTGCAACAGGAAAGTACGTGCGAATTCATATTAACGTCACCATTTGTTATTAGTTTCGCACTGTAAATATTATTTTAGTACATCAATTCAAATGTGTATTGCAAAAAGCGCAAGAAGAATAAGTTTTTTTTTACTTATTCTGGAAACCTGGTTTCAGGGTTTGAATCAATAGGACCCCAAAACGCACTAAAGAGGGTTACAAACTCCCTTCTGACAACTTCCTTGATGATAGAGAGCACTCCAGACTATTTATTTGGACTTTTATTATATGTGTACTAGTATTCAGGGCTAAAAGATAACGCTGACATAATATTATGTTTTACTTGTTAACATTTTAAGCCCATAATTTTAAGATCCTTTGTTTTGTATTTTTAAAAGAAAATAATTTCCCAATAATATTTTTTTTCTTTAGAGCCTCTTGGGTCATAAACGGAAGTGTGCCTTGCCCTTGACACAGTACGACGCAAACAGACAGTATAGCACTGGCTGCAACAGCATACTGTTCAGATCTGTGTATACAGTATTAAACTGGTCAACAAATGAGAAATACTCCCATGAAGGACATGCTTTTGACCATATGATTCATTTGAAATTTGAATAATATATTATTCATCCTAACACTGGTTTGCCTAGACTTGTTTTATTTTAATTTTTTTATTAATTTGAATGTTGTCTGTGTACTGCTTTGGCAAAGTGGAGGGTACAATAAATGTATTCAAGAGATTAAATGTAAGTTTGTGTGTAATTACAACATTATAGAGAAAATAATGACATTTACAGATTTATTTGAATATTTGAGAACGTCTTTGTATAGTTATTTTAAAGGGATCTTATTTAATGCTGGTTATCTGCTGTATTCCTGATTTGACCTCTCTGTCCCGCTCTTTATATCCTTCCAATATATCCATCTCCTCCCCTCATTCTCTTAACCATAGAAATAGAATGACCAATAATAGTAATTGTATTTCTATGCTTTCAACCCTTCGATCATTGTCCATTCGATGTCTTTCTCTTTATTTATTCGTAAAGTCTCTGGTGCAGTAGTGTAATGTCACCCAGCTATATAGTACAGTTCACTGTTGTTATTTACATGTATGCAATATCATACAGTTAAACAATAAAATAAGAGGAATCTTGACTTTTTGCCATTATTAGACCCAATATATCTGTCTTATATTCATACTGTACTTCAACACTATCTAAGGATGAAGATAGGGCAGCAGGTAGCTTAGTGGGTAAGAGCGTTGTGCCAGTAACCGAAAGGTTGCTGGTTCTAATCCCCGAGCCGACTAGGTGAAAAATCTGTCGATGTGCCCTTAAGCAAGGCACTTAACCCTAATTGCTGATGTAAGTCGCTCTGGATAAGAGCGTCTGCTAAATGACAAAAATGTAAAAATGTAAAGATGTGATACTAAATGACAGATTTAGAAGAAGAGGAGAATGTGGGGTTTGCAGAAAAAGCGAGACAGTTGGGAGGAGACAGGAAAAGAGATGAGTTATATGAGTTATCTTTTATCCCCCTGCTTCAATTATTCAACGGGGATATAAATATGAAGGAGACGGGTGCTCTCGGAATAGATGTCAGGAGGAGGGTGAGAGAGAGGGGTACCAAAGCCTGTAGTATAAGAACATCTCTGTGTTTACTAAAGCTGAAAATAGAGGCTCAATGTTGTAAAATCGACTTATGCCTGCTTCATTGACCTAGGATCTGAAGGCTTTACAAAGGCTTAATACTGGCATTATAAAGTGCATATATTGGGAATCTTCCATATTGCTTTTTTTTTGTATAAATACTCACCGATTAGGATAACTCCATAACGCTTATCATAAAATTAAAGCTCTTAGATTTGCCATGATCACGATTTGCTGGTGTGGGCCAATACCTGAACATACATCTGGGAAAAGGAGATGTGTGCGTGAGAAAACGTACGTCTCTCCATCATCACGTCGTGAATTAGCTGGAGATTGTAGGGAGGGAGAAAAAAAGGGAGGGAGTGTGAGGAATCTGTGTTTAGTCGTACATGGGGAAGCGATTGTATATAGTGCGTGTATTTATATGTATATTTTTCGTTTCTGACTTTTCACCATACGAATTTGAAGTAGATGGCAATAGACTGATTAATACGGTTGTTTTTCACATTCAATGTATAGCCTATGCATGGGGACCGGGTTGCACATTTATAGCCATAAAAACATAGCCATACAATACGTTGCAGAGAAGCACATTTTACCAAATAATTCGACATTTGGGTGTTCCCAAACGCAACCGACGGACATTCGGTCATCTTGATTGAGCGCGTCGAAAGTATTTGTAAGTACACATGATTACATGCTATAATCTCTTACTCAGTGTGCAACCTAAACAATCGTATATAATTCTAAGGAAGCAAGCTTGCATAGATTTGACTGTATTATATTTGTATTCAGATGACAGGCCTACTCTAGCCTATGTAAATTGTATTATCGTAAATTACTTTAGATTGTTTTTTATTATCGAGCATAATATAACACACAGTCCCACCTATTAATTACGTGAGTTTATCTTTAGATATATTTTGCACGTTTTCAGTGAATTTATTTAGGCTATGGGAATGAATGGCATGCTAGAATTGACATGAAATCTGAACTTCTCAAATCTGAATTGTGCAAACGGATATAGGGCTGGCCTTCCTCGATAGGCCGTTAAGGATTCCCGGCAGTGTCAACACGACCAGCAACTACCGGTAGCCTACTGTTGGTGGCACCCTCAGAGCGACCCTCATTAAAGCGTTTGTAGGCGATATCAGTCCAGTGCACGTGTCTCGATATTTAAATCCACCTGGACACCATTGTAAACATATGGCTATTTTTGCATTGCTTTAGCATTTTTCTAATAGCATGTCAGATGTGGCTTGCTTAATAAATAATCTACGTTTTGGTTTTTGGCTTAGATACGTATCTGTGATGTCGCGGGTGCTGCTGTCCACCGTCCAGAAATATCTGTTTCTCTACGCTCGTCCCAGTTGGAATCTTTTGTTCAGATACATCCGCTGTCCATGGTTCTGAAAATAGTTTCGCTGCACCTAAAGCTATAGCGCAGCTTGTTGATTTAATATAGGCCACTGACATTACCATAATATTTATGAAGCTGGCTAGCTTGATATATTTTAAGCTCTGATCCATACCATGCTCACACAGTTTGCTTTTATGTATCTCAGTATGTGAGGAGTGTCTCCCACTGTGCTCTCTCTCTCTCTCTCTCTCTCTCTCTCTCTGTCTCTCTCTCGCTCTCTGTCTCTCTCTCTCTCTCTGTCTCTCCTCTCTCTGTCTCTCTCTCTCTCTCTCTCTGTCTCTCTCTCTCTCTCTCTCTCTCTCTCTCTCTCTCTCTCTCTCTCTCTCTCTCTCTCTCTCTCTCTCTCTCCGTGTCTGTCTCCTCCTGCATGCTCTTGTAAGTGCTCTATAAATACACCGTCATGCTAATGAAGTATCCAACAGTGTCTGTCCATCTTCCTCTACTCCCCTTCCCTTCCTTCCCACCATCTGTCTCACCGTGGAGCTTTCTACACCCTGTCCTCTCTCTTTCTCTCCCCTCCTCTCTCTCTGTCTTTCTCTCTCCATCTCTCTGTGTGACAACATGATGAAGTTGCATTCATTATTCAGCGCAGCAAATGAGTGGCTATATTTAGGTGTATTTATACTTTATTGCTGTGTTGGCTGTGTTAGCACTGAGAGCACACTGTTGGACTGAGTGAGTGATCTTGACCTATCTCACTCCACTGTGGGAAGAGCTCATAAATCTGTACATTATGCACAGGGTTATGGCAGAGTAAGTTCTGCTCTCATACTGTCCCTATATAGCGCATGGAGCCAGTACATATTAGTAACAACTAGTGGCAGAAGCACTACTCACTGAACTGCTTTAGGTGAGGTTTTTGTTACTAGATGAATAGTGTACATATGAAGGTTGGTGTATGTCATTGTTTGGTCACTGGTTTAGATGGATACATGGATTGTCCTTGTCAATGGTTATGAATTATGTGTTTGATAAGACCTTCCCATTAGGAATGTTGGTTCCTCCCATGCACTTGAGGTTTTTGTTTTACGATATAATGACTGTACTACTGTATAAAGACTGTTTAGAACTAACTTCCCTCTCTCTCTTCCTTTCATTATCTTCTTATTTCATCCTTTAATCTCTCCCTCCCTCCCTCCCTCCAGATCCAGTAATGGCACAGCTATTGTTTCTTATAATTATGTATGCTGTGCCATCTCTTGTTGTGGCCATACATAATTCAACAACTGGAGGTAATTATTGTGTTTGTGTGTGTACACGTGCGTGCAATGTGTGTTTGTGTAAGTGTGTTAGCAGTTAGAAATACCGTAGAGATTGCTAAATGAAGCATCATCACAATGTTGCTGAATGCATGGAGGAAGGCGTTAGATGGAGTGATGATTATAATTGGAGTGTGATATATCTCATGACTGTAATGTAGACTACTGTAAGTCATTATTCTTCCACTCAGAATGTCTTTCGCTCATCTCCTTTTTAGGCTGTGCCATCATCCGTCCTCCCAGAGATGGAGGCATCCGCTACAGAGGCCTGACACAAGAACAGGTACAGTACTCTCAATACCATCACAGTACACTCAATACCATCACAGTACTCTCAATACCATCACAGTACACTCAATACCATCACAGTACTCTCAATAGCATCACAGTACTCTCAATACCATCACATTACTGTCAATACCATCACAGTACTCTCAATACCATCACATTACTCTCAATAGCATCACAGTACTCTCAAACCATCACAGTACTGTCAATACCATCACAGTACCCTCAATACCATCACAGTACTCTCAAACCATCACAGTACTCTCAATACCATCACAGTACTCTCAATACCATCACAGTACTCTCAATACCATCACAGTACCCTCAATACCATCACATTATTCAGAATACCATCACAGTACACTCTTAGAAAAAAAGAGGTGCTATCTATAACCTAAAAGGGTTCTTCGGCTGCCCCTATAGGAGAACACTTTGAAGAACCCTTTTTGGTTCCAGGTAGAAACCTTTTGGGTTCCATGTAGAACCCTTTCCACAAGGGTTCTATCTGGAACCAAAAAGGGTTCTCCTGTGGGGACAGCCGAAGGACCCTTTTGGAACCCTTTTTTTCTAAGAGTGTACTACCGCTGTTATCACTGTACTATCACTACTATCACAGTACTAACAAAAGCCCTTACATTAACTCCTTTAATCATATCTAACCCTAGATAAAGTACAAATAGCTCATATAGTTGCTTGTCAATTCTGACATTATCGCCCCTTTTGTTCTTGGCCATATCTAGTGGCTACCATGTTGTTATTGTCCTAATCATAGCAATGCATTGAAGCCTATCAGAAGAATAACTAATTAGTCAGGTGATGGACATATACAAAGACATAGCTAAACATCAATCTACGTAATCTATTTCTGTGTGCAGATCCGCAATGTGCAGATCCTACCAGTAGACTACGAGATAGAGTACATCTGCAGGGGGAACAGGGTCATAGTGGGCCCTAAGGTCAGGAAGTGCCTTCCCAATGGCACATGGACCGACATCACACTGCACAGCAGATGTCGTAAGTACTCTCTCTTTTATTTACAGCCTACCCGTTTGACTTCATTGTTACTCTATTGTCACACTCTAAGGGTAAGTTCCTCTTCAATGCCTGTCAGAGTGAATTTCACAATGTGCAGAGTGATTCCTGGATTGACTAGATTATATCACTGCCACTACTTAAGGATATCTCTGATGTATCATTGTGCACCACTCTGCTCTGTAACGTACCCTGTTCATTTCATCAACAATAACTATGATGAAAAATATTTTTCCTGATGAAAACGAATGACGATAACGAGAAGCCATAACAAAATGAACAAAAACTGTAACAAATTAGTTTTCATTTTAGTTGATGAAAATGTGATGATACGAGAATTCCACGTGAGACTAATAGACATTCAATTTGACATGAAGCTCCTTTTAATCTGTTTTGTCCAATCATAAGCATGCATGCCTTTGCAGAATATGTAATGCAATCCTCTCATTGGCAGAATGAAAGTATTTCAGTTGCACGGTCTGATTGAGCTGGTAGTCCCCTGTAGCTCAGTTGGTAGAGCATGGCGCTTGCAACGCCAGGGTTGTGGGTTCGTTTCCCACGGGGGGGCCAGGATGAAAATGTATGCGCTCTGGATAAGAGCGTCTGCTAAATGACTTAAATGTAAACGTTTCTGCCCAGCTCTCACACACGTCACTCGTCAATCTTTTTAACTGATGCATAGCCAGCAGGCCACGACACTTCAATTTTAACTAACCTTAACTAGAAACAATAATGTTTAATCTTTCTTACTTTCATGTAGGCTATTTTTGCTTTGATCACATCAGATTGGAAGCTCTATTTTCCCATGTGCGCTGTTCTTCATCTGTGTTGACGCTCTCACGGTCAGCAAATGCCAGTGCAGTTTATTTCAGATTGGAAATATTAATGCTATTTGCTTAATATTAGGAGTACAGTAATCTCGCCGACCAGCTGGCTCTCTTTCTGTCGAACCATCTGGTTTCCGAGCGCCTCAGAACGGTACTTGACAGGAAGCCTATGGCAAGAGCGGACGAAAAAAACACAGGTTTTAATTGGCTGATCTCTCAGTGCCATCACCATCTAGCGCAGGGTTCTTCAATTTCGGTCCTGGAGGGCCGAAACACTTCTGTTTTTTATTTCTACCTGGTAGTTAATTGCACTCACCTGGTGTCCCAGGTCTGAATTAGCCCCTGGTTAGAAGGAGAGGATGAAAAACAGGTGTTTCGGCCCTCCAGGACCGGAATTGAAGAACCCTGATCTAGCGCAACCTCCCCCTATGTGTGCTTCAATCGGGGGCCATTATTTTTTTTGTGTTCGTGTGCAACAAAGACAACTCGGTTAACTCGTGCAATATGGATATTCCAGAGTCTGCTATATCTGAAGTATGTCAACAGAATTCAGTGACATCCGTGTACATCATATTACAGGACGGCTAGCAGAGTTCCGCAGGCTAGCTATAAGCATGAACAGCGATCGGTTCCTACTACCTCGGCCTCTGGGGAATTATTTCCTTGATGCACCATAACAAACACTTTTCTGCCTCGATTTGGAGCCACGCCTCATAGTCGTGTGATTCACTCAGAATTTGAATTGATTATCATGTCACTCAGTAAATCCCAAATGGTCCCCACTGTTACCAGGCTCTATGCGCCAGCAATTCGAGCCAGGAGACGAGGTTAGGAGTACAGTAATTATTCTGGCATTGTTGGAAAGCTCAGATTCTCCCCTTTTAATAGGAATCACTGTTATTTACCCCCATCCCATGGTTATGATTGGGGGAAAAAAGATGTATGCCTAAATTGTTTAACCTGTAGTCAAGGCTTTGTAGCCTATATGGTAAATCATGGCTGGCATTGGTTACAATCGGCCACAATAGCAATGTGCCAGCTATATTAGGGGATAGTAGGCCTAGTTGGACAAGTCTATCTGAATGTGCACATGATGAAAGTTAAATATTAATTATTTAATGGGAAAGAAATACACTGACTAAAATGTGACTAAAATGAATGTGACTAAAACTAGACTAAAATTGTCCAGATTTTGACAATTGATAATAACTAAAACTAACAATGAATGAAATGACTAAAATGTGACTAAGACTGAAATATATTTGAAGACTAAAACTAAGACTAAAACTAAATTTAAAAAAGCTGCCAAAATTAACACTGGTACCTTAGTAGTCTAAGTTTCTACTCTGTTGCCAACTCCTTATAGAATTGTCATGCCATATACAGTGCATTCGGAAAGTATTCATACCCCTTGACTTTATCCACATTTTGTTACGTTACAGCCTTATTCTAAAATTGATTAAATTGTTCCCCCCACATCCATCTACATACAATACCCCATAATGACAAAGCAAAAACAGGTTTTTAGACATTTTTATTAAAAATATAAAACCTAAATATCACATTTACATAAGTATTCAGACCCATTACTCAGTACTTTGTTGAACCACCTTTGGCAGTGATTACAGCCTCGAGTATGATGCTACAAGCTCGGCACACCTGTATTTGGGGAGTTTGCCCATTCTTCTCTGCAGATCCTCTCAAGCTCCGTCAGTTTGGATGGTGAGCGTCACTGCACAGCTATTTTCAGGTCTCTCCAGAGATGTTCGATCGGGTTCAAGTCCGGGCTCTGGCTGGGCCACTCAAGGACATTCATAGACTTGTCCAGAAGCCACTCCTGCGTTGTCTTGGCTGTGTGCTTATGGTCGTTGTCCTGTTGGAAGGTGAACCTTCGCCCCAGTCTGAGGTCCTGAGCGCTCTGGAGCAGGTTTTCATCAAGGATCTCTCTGTACTTTGCTCCGTTCATCTTTCCCTCAATCCTGACTAGTCTCCTAGTAATTACCGCTGAAAAACATCACCACAGCATGATGCTGCCACCACCATGCTTCACCGTAGGGATGGTGCCAGATTTACTCCAGACGTAATGCTTGGCATTCAGGCCAAAGAGTTCAATCTTTGTTTCATCAGATCAGAGAATCTTGTTTCTCATGGTCTGAGAGTCTTTCGGTGCCTTTTACTGAGGAGTGGCTTCCGTCTGGCCATTCTACCATAAAGGCCTTATCGGTAGAGTGCTGCAGAGATGGTTGTCCTTCTGGAAGTTTCTCCCATCTCCACGGAGGAACTCTGGAGCTCTGTCAGAGTGACCATCGGGTTCTTGGTCACCTCCCTGACCAAGGCCCTTCTCCCCAGATTGTTCAGTTTGGCTGGGCGGCTAGCTCTAGGATGAGTCCAAACTTCTTCCATTTAAGAATGATAGAGGCTACTGTGTTCTTGCGGACCTTTGATGCTGCAGAAATCTGTCGGTACCCTTCCCCAGATCAGTGCCTCAACACAATCCAGTCTCGGAGCTCTACGGATAATTCCTTCGACCTCATGGCTTGGTTTTTGCTCTGGCATGCACTGTCAACTGTGGGACGTTATATAGACATGTTTGTGCCTTTCCAAATCATGTCCTATCAATTGAATTTACCACAGGTGGACTTCAATCAAGTTGTAGAAACATCTCAAGGATGAACAATGGAAACAGGACGCACCTGAGCTCAATTTCGAGTCTCATAACTAAGGGTCTGAATACTTATGTAAATAAGGTATTTCTGTTTTTTATTTTTAATACATTTGCAAACATTTCTAAAAACCTGTTTTTGCGTTGTCATTATGGGGCATTGTGTGTAGAGTGATGAGAAAACAAAAATATTTAATCAATTTTAGAATAAGGCTGTAATGTAACAAAATGTGGAAAAAGTCACGAGGTCTGAATACTTTCCGAATGCACTGTATGTTCCATAAGGAGTTGGCAAGAGAGCAGAAACAGACTGACAGTTAGTACATGTCATGTAAATATGACCGCTATCATTCCCACTAACCTTCCTCCCTCTACTCTGCCCATCTCTCTTCCAGTGCTGCTGTGCCCTCGTGTGTGGACGTCCCTGGAGAATGGGAGGGTGGCGTTGAAGCCCCCTGGGCCACCGGTGGAGGGCACTGTGCTGCACTACAGCTGCCATGCTGGCTTCATGCTGGAGGGCAGGAACATCACACACTGCACCAAGCTGGGCAAGTGGGACTCACCCAAACCTGTCTGCCTCTGTAAGTGTGGAATGGAATCCCAATCTATTCATGTTATTCAATTGTGATGTTGGTGTTGATATTAAATGTTTTGGTTTAGTTTATAAACGGAAAAACAACACATACAGTGCATTCGGAAAGTATTCAGACCGCTTGACTTTTTCAACATTTTGTTACGTTACAGCCTTATTCTAAAATTGATTAAAGTGTTTTTTTTCCCCTCATCAATCTACACACAATACTCCATAATGACAAAGCAAAAACAGGTTTTTAGAATTTTTAGAAATGTATAACAAATAAAAAAACTGAAATATCACATTTACATTTTTACATTTGAGTCATTTAGCAGACGCTCTTATCCAGAGCGACTTACAGTTAGTGAGTGCATACATTTTCATACTGGCCCCCCGTGGGAAATGAACCCACAACCCTGGCGTTGCAAGCGCCATGCTCTACCAACTGAGCTACAGGGGACTACATAAGTATTCAGACCCTTTACTTAGTACTTTGTTAAAGCACCTTTGGCAGCGATTACAGCCTTGAGTCTTCTTGGGTATGACGCTACAAGCTTGGCACACCTGTATTTGGGGAGTTTCTCCCATTCTTCTCTGCAGATCCTCTCAAGCTCTGTCAGGTTGGATGGGGAGCGTCGCTGCACAGCTATTTTCAGGTCTCTTCAGAGATGGTCGATCTGGTTCAAGTCTGGGCTATGGCTGGGCCACTCAAGGACATTCAGAGACTTGTCCCGAAGCCACTC
This sequence comes from Coregonus clupeaformis, assembly GCF_020615455.1. Classification (NCBI taxonomy): domain Eukaryota; kingdom Metazoa; phylum Chordata; class Actinopteri; order Salmoniformes; family Salmonidae; genus Coregonus; species Coregonus clupeaformis. The sequence goes on along the minus strand of NW_025538319.1, from coordinate 6,006 downwards.
CTGCGTTGTCTTGGCTGTGTGCTTAGAGTCATTGTCCTGTTGGAAGGTGAACCTTCACCCCAATCTGAGGTCCTGAGCGCTCTGGAGCAGGTTTTCATCAAGGATCTCTCTGTACTTTGCTCCGTTCATCTTTCCCTCGATCCTGACTAGTCTCCCAGTCCCTGCCGCTGAAAAACATCTCCACAGCATGATGCTGCTTCCACCATGCTTCACCATAGGGATGGTGCCAGGTTTCCTCCAGACGTGACGCTTAGCATTCATGCCAAAGAGTTCAATCTTGGATTCATCAGACGAGAGAATCTTGTTTCTCATGGTCTGAGAGTCTTTAGGTTCCTTTTAGCAAACTCCAAGTGGGCTGTCATGTGTTTTTACTGAGGAGTGGCTTCCGACTGGCCACTCGGGTTCTTGGTCACCTCCCTGACTCCAATCAAGACTGCTCAGTTTGGCTGGGCGGCCAGCTCTAGGAAGAGTCTTGGTGGTTCCTAACCTCTGCCATTTAAGAATGATGGAGGCCACTGTGTTCTTGGAGACCTTCAATGCTGCATCATTTTTTTGGTACCCTTCCCCAGATCAGTGCCTCGACACAATCCTGTCTCGGAGCTCTACGGACAATTCCTTCGACCTCATGGCTTGGTTTTTGCTCTGACATGCACTGTCAACTGTGGGACCTTATATAGACAGGTGTGTGCCTTTCCAAATCAGGTCCAATCAATTGAATTTACCACAGGTGGACTCCAATCAAGTTGTAGAACCATCTCAAGGATGATCAATGGAAACAGGATGCACCTGAGCTCAATTTCGAGTCTCATAGCAAAGGGTCCGAATACTTATGTAATTAAGGTATTTCTGTTTTTTAATTTAAAAAAAACCTGTTTTCACTTTGTCATTATGGGGTACTGTGTGTAGATTGATGAGGGAAATGTTTTATTTAATCAATTTTTGAATAAGGCTGTAACGTAACAAAATGTGGAAAAAGTCAAGGTGTCTGAATACCTTCCGAATACACTGTATATACTCCATGGAAACATACATAGACAAACCAACACCTTCCTAATATTGAGTTGCACCCCCCCCTTTGCCCTCAGAACAGCCTCAATTTGTTGTAGCATGGACTCTACAAGGTGTCGAAAGCATTCCACAGGGATGCTGGCCCATGTTGACTCCAATGCTTCCCACAATTGTGTCAAGTTGGCTGGATGTCCTTTGGGTGGTGGACCATTCTTGATACACACGGGAAACTGTTGAGAGTGAAAAACACAGCAGCGTTGCAGTTCTTGACACACTCAAACTGGTGTGCCTGGCACCTACTACCATACCCTGTTCGAAGGCACTTAAATATTTTGTCTTGCCCATTCACCCTCTGAATGGCACACACACAATCCATGGCTCAATTGTATCTTTAACCTGTCTCCTCCCCTTCATCTACACTGATTGAAGTGGATTTCATGAGTGACATCAATAAGGGATCATAGCTTTCACCTGAATTCACCTGGTCAGTCTATGTCATGGTACATTGATATATTGTGAATATAGTTTCCATGCATTTATTCTACAATGGTGTATATGCTTTGTTTTGTGTGCAAATCATAGGTGTATATAGGTACAAATGATAAGCATTTAGCTTCTTTGGGTGAATGTCAATTTTATTTCCTTGAATCCTTGCATCCTCTCTCCTTGCCTCCTTCTCAAAACACAATGGCAGAGAAGATCAGAGGTTCCTCCCCTCAGTTCCTCTCATAATTTTCAGAAGGAGACAAGAAGGGAGGATGCGAGAAATCCAGGAAATACAATTGACATTCACCCCCCTGTTCTGTGTACTTCTCTTAAACAGGAAATTATAGTTCTGCCACCTGGTGGACACAACCCATATTTGATGAACAATTGTGAATGATTGTGTAATACCCCATGAAAGTGACATCAATTTTACATCTGTGTTGTCATTTTGTAGGCTAAGAATGGGCTTCAAATTTGCATCGTCAAATTAATTAAAACATGGTAATTTAATGTATAAGCTTTCGTATAAATTTACTTCAACGTATTTGACGCCCAAGAAGAAGTACGAAACCGAGAATTTACAACCATTTCATTTGGACTACACACCTGAACTCCAACTCCCACCAACCAGTTGTATATATCTCTATTTCGACAGCTTGCAGGTCTCCATTGTTCTTTTTTCATTTATTTTTTATTTTTATTTTTTGTACTGGCTGGCAAAATAACCCTGCGGAATCTAATATACAAAATATCAAACCTGTAACTAGCAGGTTCTTATCATCCTGTAAGTCCACAGATTGACAGGCACACTCCAGCATGCTAAAATAACTGCAGGAGATGTAGTTCAAATGAGACTTTTCTAACTTACTTCGCGAGCGTAAACTATTTTTATAAAAGGCATGAATCCACAAATACAATTTTATACACTGAACAAAAATATAAACGCAACATGTAAAGTGTTGGTCCCATGTTTCATGAGCTGAAATAAAAGATCCCAGAAATGTTCCATAAGCACCAAAAGCTTAGTTCTCTCAAATGTTGTGCACAAATTTGTTTACATCCCTGTTAGTGAGTATTTCTCCTTTGCCAAGATAATCCATCCACCTGACAGGTGTGGCATATCAAGAAGCTGATTAAACAGCATGACCATTACACAGGTGCACCTTGTGCTGGGGACAATAAAAGGCCATCATAAAATGTACAGTTTTGTCACACAACCCAATGCCACAGATGTCTCAAGTTTTGAGGGAGCGTGAAATTGGCATGCTGACAGCAGGAATGTCCACCAGAGCGATTGGCAGAAAATTGAATGTTAATTTCTCTACCATAAGAGAAATTCTCCAACGTCGTTTTAGAGAATTTGGCAGTACGTCCAACCGGCCTCACAATCACAGACCACGTGTAACCACGCCAGCTCATGACCTCCACATCCGGCTTCTTCACCTGTAGGGTCGTCTGAGACCAGCCACCCGGACAGCTGATGAAACTGATGAGTATTTCTGTCTGTAATAAAGCCCTTTTGTGGGGAAAACCTCATTCTGATTGGCTGGGCTTGCCTCCCCAGTGGGTGGACCTTGCTCCCAAGTGGATGGGCCTATGCCCTCCCAGGCCCACCCATGGCTGCGCCCCTGCCCAGTCATGTGAAATCCATAGATTAGGGCCTAATTTATTTATTTCAATTGACTGATTTCCTTATATGAACTATAACTCAGTAAAATCGTTGAAATTGTTGCATGTTGCATTTATATTTTTGTTCAGTATCTATATTTTCAATGACTGCGTTTTCCTGAATTTTATGATATAATCTTGAAGCCCATTCAAGAGATTTTGGGACATGATCCGGAAGTAAAGCGGAAGTGGCCGTCACTTCCACAGGGTATACAGACAGTACAGTAAAGTAGTATACAGTGGGCCTACATACTGATGGCAATGTAAGGAGCATGGAGTACTGTAATGTGTAATGAGTAACGTGTATAATGCATCAATCCGCGAAGAATTGCATTCACATATGCTACCTGTCACCAAATCATGTTTACTATTAACAAATGTAATTTTGTCATCTCTATTTGCTTGCCACAGATGACAGAAACTACAAAGGTAAGATAGATTGGTTTTGCTTGGGTTGTCTATGTACAGTGCGTTCGGAAAGTATTCAGACCCCTTGACTTTTTCCACATTTTGTTACGTTACAGCCTTATTCTAAAATGGATTAAATAAAACATTTTCCTCATCAAGCTACACACAATACCCCATAATGACAAAGCGAAAAGCAGGTTTTTTTGAATTTTTTACGCAAGTATTCAGACCCTTTGCTGTGAGACTCAAAATTGAACAGGTGCATCCTGTTTCCATTGATCATCCTTGAGATGTTTCTACAATTTGATTGGAGTCCACCTGTGGTAAATTCAATTGATAGGACATGATTTGGAAAGGCACACACCTGTCTATATAAGGTCCCACAGTTGACAGTGCATGTCAGAGCAAAAAGCAAGCCATGAGGTCGAAGGAATTGTCTGTAGATCTCTGATTCAGGATTGGGTTGAGGCACAGATCTGGGGAAAGGGTACCAAAAAATGTCTGCAGCATTGAATGTCCCCAAGAACACAGTGGCCTCCATCATTCTTAAATGGAAGAAGTTTGGAACCACCAAGGCTCTTCCAAGAACTGGCCACCTGGCAAAACTGAGCAATCGGGGAGAAGGGCCTTGGTCAGGGAGGTGACCAAGAACCCGATGGTCACTCTGACAAAGCTCCAGAGTTCCTCTGTGGAGATGGGAGAACCTTCCAGAAGGACAACCATCTCTGCAGCACTCCACCAATCAGGCCTTTATGGTAGAATGGCCAGACGGAAGCCACTCCTCAGTAAAAGGCACATGCCAGCTCGCTTGGAGTTCGCCAAAAGGCACCTAAAGACTCTCAGACCATGAGAAACAAGATTCTCTGGTGTGACGAAACCAAGATTGAACTCTTTGGCCTGAATGCCAAGCGTCACGTCTGGAAGAAACCTGGCACCATCCCTACGGTGAAGCATGGTGGTGGCAGCATCATGCTGTGGGGATGTTTTTCAGTGACAAGGACTGGGCGACAGGATCGAGAGAAAGATGAACGAAGCAAAGTAGGGACAGATCCTTGATTATAACCTGCTCCAGAGCGCTCAGGACCTCAGACTGGGGCGAAGGTTCACCTTCCAACAGGACAACGACCTTAAGCACACAGCCAAGACAACGCAGGAGTGGCTTTGGGACAAGTCTCTGAACGCCCCGATCGAACATCTCTGGAGAGACCTGAAAATAGCTGTGCAGCGACACTCCCCATCCAACCTGACAGAGCTTGAGAGGATCTGCAGAGAAGAATGGGAGCAATTAGCTAAATACAGGTGTGCCAAACTTATAGCATCATCCCCAAGAAGAGTCGAGGCTGTAATCGCTGCCAAAGGTGCTTCAACAAAGTACTGAATAAGGGGTCTGAATAATTATGTAAATGAGATATTTCAGTTTTATATTTTTTATACATTTGCAAAAATTTCACAAAAACTGTTTTTACTTTGTCATTATGGGGTATTGTTTGTAGATTGATGAGGCAAAATAAATATTTAATCAATTTTAGAATAAGGCTGTAACGTAACAAAATGTGGAAGAAGTCAAGGGGTCTGAAGACTTTCCAAATGCACTGTATGTAAAAGCTCAGTGAAACAAATGTTGCAAAAAGTTGCAATGCCTCTGTAAAGCACCAGAGGGCAGTGGTACATAATTTCTAGAGCAGGATGCCTTATGCTGACCAGTAATTCTACTGGTGATGGATTTACACTGATTAGAATTAGAGCCAAGAGTAGAAATTACACAAAATATGCTATAGCTACAATCTCACTACATTTACTCAGTTAACTATCGATATAAAGACCCACTTCATTTGTCAGTATTTATATCATTACTGAGGGTAAATTGTTGTCCTTTTGGCGTTGACAAGATTATTATTTGTTTCACAGTTTTGTTAAAGATTATTGCTTCATTAAAGAGTCGAACTATTATATGCCTATTGTAAGACTCCGATTCTCAACTCCTCTTTCAGATCGTACAATTTCACAAATGATTATTTAATGATTATTATCAACCATTAACAACAACATTACTCACTCATTTCAACATAGTATTCTCCTGCGCCAACCTGTCCTATCAGTGCATAGAAAGCACATTTTCTTCCAAAATCTCCATGAAATGTGAACCAGACTTATTCTCTCCTTTTCATCTCTCATTCTCTCTCTCATTCATTCTCTCTCTCTCTCTCTCTCTCTCTCTCTCTCTCTCTCTCTCTCTCTCTCTCTCTCTCTCTCTCTCTCTCCCCTCTCTCTCATTCTCTCTCTCTCTCTCTCTCTCTCTCTCTCTCTCTCTCTCTCTCTCTCTCTCTCTCTCTCTCTCTCTCTCTCTCTCTCTCTCTCTCTCTCTCTCTCTCTCTCTCTCTCTCTCTCTCTCTCTCTCTCCTCTCTCTCTCTCTCTCTCTCTCTCTCTCTCTCTCT
>NW_025538318.1:0-20541 GCF_020615455.1 Coregonus clupeaformis | reverse complement strand
GGAGGAACCTCACTGGTGAGAGAGGACAGATGGAGAACTCACTGGAGAGAGAGGGAGTTTAGACAGAGAAACTCACTGGAGAGAGAGGGTGTCAACGGAGACACTCACGGAGACAAGGGAGTCAAACGGAGAACTACTGGAGACAAGGGAGTCAAATGGAGGAACTCACTGAGAGAGAGGAGCCGATATGGAGGAACTCACTGAGACAAGGGAGTCAGATGGAAGAACCTACTGAGAGAGAAGGAGTCAGACGGAGGGAACTCACTGGCAGAGAAGGAGTAAGACTTGAGGATCTCACTGGAGACAAGGGAGTCAGATGGAGGAACTCACTGGAGACAAGGGAGTCAGGCGGAGGAAGAGAGGGAGTCAGACGGAGGAACTCGGAGAGAGAGGGAGTCAGACTTGAGTCTCACTGGAGACAAGGAGTCAATCGAGACACTCAATTGAGCATAAGAGTCAGACGGAGGAACCCACTGGAGACAGAGGAGTCAAAGGAGGAATTCACTGGAGACAAAGGGAGAAAATGGAGGAACCTACTGAGAGAGAGGGTCAGATGGAGGAACTCACTGGAGACAAGGGAGTCAGACGAAGTAACTCACTGGATCAGAGAGAGTCAGATGGAGGAACTCACTGAGAGAGAGGGAGTCAGACTGAGGAACTCACTGGAGAGAGAAGGAGTCAGATGCAGGAAACCACTGAGACAAGGGAGTCAGACGGAGGAATTCACTGAGACAAAGGGAGTCAGACGGAGGGAACTTACTGGAGACAAGGAGTCAGATGGAGGAACTCACTGGAGTACAGAGGAGCCACGGAGGTCCCTACCGAGACAAGGAATGATGCTGAAGAACTCACTGGAGGGAGAGAGGGAGTCAGATCGAGGAACTCACTGGAACTAAGGAGTCAGACGGAGGAACTCACTGGAGACAAGGGAGTCAGATCGGGAGGAACTCACTGAGACAAGGGAGTCAGATCTGAGGAACCTACAGGAGACAAGGGAGTCAGATGGAGGGAACTCACTGGAGACATAGGGAGTCAGACGAAGGAACTCACTGGAGACAAAGGGAGCTGATGGAAGAACTCACTGGAGAGAGAGGGAGTCAGGACGGGAGGAACTCACTGGAAACAAGGAGTCAGACTGAGGAACTCACTGAGAGAAGGAGTCGGACGGAGGAACTCACTGGGAGACAAGGGATTAAGACGGAGGAACTCACTTGAGGAGACAAGGGAGTCAGGTGGAGGAACTCACTAGGAGAGAGAGGGAGTCAGACGGAGGAACTCCTGGAGACAGAAAGGGAGTCAGAATGAAGAAACTCACCGACATTAGGAGTCAATATGACACTCTTATCGGAAAGACATAGTGAGTACGGAGTATTTTACCTTTCCCAACGGAGTCCAAACGGAGCAACTCCCTGCACAGCCTTCCCCAGGGAACTGCGGTCACGGGAACTCTGAACAAGGACTGGGATTGCGAATCTCTAGGCAAGCTATGCCTGCTGATGGAGGAACCTATAGACCGCTCAGAGAGGGACCCACTGAGAACAAGGAGTCAGACTGGAGGAACTCACCGGACAAGAGGCGAGTCAGACGGAGGAACTCACTGGAGACAAGGGAGTCAGACTGAGAACTCACTCTAGACAAGGGAGTCAGACGGAGGAACTCACTGGAGAAAGGAGTCAGACGGAGAAACTCACTGGAGCCAAGGGAAATCGGAGACACTCACTGCAGAACAAAGGGAGTCAGACGGAGGAACTCACGGAGACAGAGGGAGCCAGATGGAGAACTCACTGAGAACAAGGGAGTCAGACGGAGGAACTCACTCGAGAGAGAGGAAGTCAGACAGATGAACTCACTGGAGAGAGAGGGAGTCAGATGGAGGACCTCACTGGAGAGAGAAGAAGTCAGATGCAGGAACTCACTGAGAGAGAAGGAGTCGATCGAGGGAACTCACTCGAGAACAAGGGAGTCAAGATGGAAAAGAACTCACTGGAGAGAGAAGGAGTCAAACGGAGGAACTCACTGGAGAGAGAAGGAGTCGATGGAGAACTCACCATATGTAAACAAGAGGGATAAAGACGGAGAACTCACTTGAGAGAGAGAAGGAGTCAGACGGAGGAACTCCTGGAGAGAGAGGGATCGACTGGAAGGAACTCACTGGAATCAAGGAGTCAGACGGAGGAACTCACTGGAGAACAAGGGAGTCAGACGGAGGAACTCACTGGAGACAAGACGGAGTCAGACGGAAACTCACTGGAGACAAGGGAATCAGACCGAGGAACTCACTGGAGACAAGGGAGTCAGACGGAGGAACTCACGAGACAAGGAGTCAGACGGAGGAACTCACTGGAATCAAGCGGGAGTCAGACGGAGGAACTCACTAGAGACAAGGGAGTCAGACGGAGGAACTCACTGGAGAACAAGACGGAGTCAGACGGAGTAACTCACTGAGACAGGGAGAGTCAGACTGAGGAACTCACCGAGACAAGGGAGTCAGGTGGAGGAAAACTCACTGCAGACAAGGGAGTCAGACCCGAGGAACTCACGAATCAAGGGAGTCGGGACGGAGGAACTCACTGGAGACCAGGGGAGCCAGGACGGAGGAACTCACTGGAGACAAGACTGAGACAGAGACGGAGTAACTCACTCGGAGACAAGGGAGTCAGACTGAGGAACTCACTGAGACAAGGGAGTCAGGTGAGGAACTCACTGGAGAGAGACGAGTCAGACGTGAGGAACTACTGGAGAGAGAGAGGGAGTCAATCGGAGACATCACTGGTGACAAGTGGAGTCGAAACGGAGGAACTCAGACAAGGGAGTCAAATGGAGGAACTCACTGGAGAGAGAGGGAGTCAGATGGAGGAACTCACTGGAGAGAGAGAGAGGGAGTCAGACAGAGAAACCCACTGGAGAGAGAGGGAGTCAATCGGAGACACTCACGGGAGACAAAAGGGAGTCAAACGGAGGAACTCACTGGAGACAAGGGAGTCAAATGGAGGAACTCACTGGAGAGAGAGGAGTCAAAGATGGAGGAACTCACTGGAGACAAAGGGAGTCAGATGGAAGAACTCACTGGAGAGAGAGAAGGAGTCAGACGGAGAACTCACTGGAGAGAGAAGGAGTAAAATGACGGAGGATCTCACTGGAGACAAAGGGAGTGAGATGGAGAACTCACTGGAGACAAAGGAGTCAGGCGGAGGAAGAGAGGGAGTCAGACGGAGGAACTCACTGGAGAGAGAAGAGTCAGACGGAGAACTCACTGGAGACAAGTGGAGTCAATCGGAGACACTCACTGGAGACAAGGGAGTCAGACGGAGGGAAACTCACTGGAGACAGAGGAGTCAGATGGAGGAATTCACAGAACAAGGGAGTAAAAATGGAGGAACTCACTGGAGAGAGAGGAGTCAGATGGAGGAACTCACTGGAGACAAGGGAGTCAAGACGGGAGGAAAGGCTCACTGGATCAGAGACAGTCAGATGGAGGAACTCACTGGAGAGAGAGGGAGTCAGACGGAGGAACTCACTGGAGAGAGAAGGAGTCAGATGGAGGAACTCACTGGAGAGAAGGGGTCAGATGGAGGAACTCACTGCGATCAGAGGAGAGTCAGATGGAGGAACTCACTGGAGAGAGAGGGAGTCAGACGGAGGAACTCACTGGAGAGAGAAGGAGTCAGATGGAGGAACTCACTGAGAGAGAGAAGGGGTCAGATGGAGGCTCACTGGAGACAGAGGGAGTCAGATGGAGGAACTCACAGACAAGATGGATTCAGATGGAGGAACTCACTGGAGAGAGAAGGAGTCAGATAGAGGAATTCACTGGAGAGAGAGGGAGACAGATGGAGGAACTCACTGGAGACGGAGGGAGTCAGACGGAGGAACTTACTTTAGACAGAGTCAGATGGAGGAACTCACTGGATAGAGAGAAGGAGTCAGACGGAGGGAACTCACTGGAGACAAGGGTGTCAGACTGAGGAACTCACTGGAGACAAGAGAGTCAGACGGAGGAACCTACTGGAGAGAGGGAGTCAGACGGAGGAACTTACTGGAGACAGAGGGAGTCAGACGGAGGAACTACTGGAGACAAGGGAGTCAGACGGAGGGAACTTACTGGAGACTAAGGAGTCAAACGGAGGAACTCACTGGAGACAAGGGAGTCAAATGGACAACTCACTGCAGGACAAGGGAGTCAGACGGAGGAACTCCACTGGAGACAAGGGAGTCAGATGGAGGAAACTCACAGAGAGAGAGGGAGTCAGATGGAGGACCTCACTGGAGAGAGAGTCAGACGGAGGAACTTACTGGAGAGAGAGGGAGTCAGATGGAGAACTCATTGGAGACAAGAGGGAGACAGATGGAGGAACTCACTGGAGACAAGAGGGAGTCAGGCGGAGGAACTCACTGGAGAGAGAAGAAGTCAGACGGAGGAACTCACTGGAGAGAGAAGGAGTCAGACGTAGAGGAACTCACTGGAGAGAGAGGGAGACAGACGAAGGAACTCACTGGATACAGAGGGGTCAGACAGAGAACTCACTGGAGAGAGAGGGAGACAGATGGAGGAACTCACGAGAACAAGGAGTCAGATCGAGAGGAATTCACTGGAGACAAGGGAGTCAGACGGAGGAACTACAGAGACAAGGGAGTCAGATGGAGGAACTCACTGGAGACAGAGGGAGTCAGACGGAGGAACTCACTGGAGACAAGGAGTCAGATTGAAGAACTCACTGGAGAGAGAGGGAGTCAGCGGAGGAACTCACTGGAATCAAGGAGTCAGACGGAGAGAACTCACTGGAGACAAGAGTCAGACGGAGAACTCACTGGAGACAAGGGAGTCAGACTGAGGAACTCACAGGAGACAAGGGAGTCAGATGGAGAACTCACTGGGACATAGGGAGTCAGACGGAGGAACTCACTGGAGACAAGGGAGTCAGATGGAAGAACTCACTGGAGAGAGAGGGAGTCAGACGGAGGAACTCCACTGGAATCAAGGAGTCAGACGGAGGAACTCACTGGAGACAAGGGAGTCAGACGGAGGAACTCACTGGAGACAAGGAGTCAGACTGAGAACTCACAGGAGACAAGGGAGTCAGGGGTGGAGGAACTCACTCGGAGAGAGACGGAGTCAGACGGAGGAACTCACTGGAAGAGGGAGTCAGACGGAGAAAACCTCACTGGAGACAAGGGAGTCAACTCGGAGACACTCACTGGAGACAAGGGAGTCAGACGGAGGGAACTCACACTGGTGACAAAGGAAGTCAAACGGAGGAACTCACTGGAGACAGAGGGAGTCAGATGGAGGAACTCACTGGAGACAAGGAGTCAGATGGAGAAACTCACTGGAGACAAGGGGAGTCAGATGGAGGAACTCCACTGGAGACAAGGAGTCAGATGGAGGGACTCACTGGAGAGAGAGGAGTCAGAACAGAGGAACTCACTGGAGAGAGAGGGAGTCAGACGAGAAACTCACTGGAGACAAGGGAGTCAAACGGAGGAACTCTACTGAGACAAGGGAGTCAAATGGAGGAACTCACTGGAGACAAGGGAGTCAGATGGAGGAACTCCCACTGGACAAGGGAGTCAGATGGAGGGACTCACTGGAGAGAGAGGGAGTCAGACAGAGGAACTCACTGGAGAGAGAGGGAGTCAGACGCCGAGAAACTCACTGGAGACAAGGAGTCAAACGGAGGAACTCACTGGAGACAAGGGAAGTCAAATGGAGAACTCACTGGAGACAGAGGGAGTCAGATGGAGGAACTCACTGGAGACAGAGGGAGTCAGACGGAGAACTCACTGGAGACAAGGGAGTCAGACGGGGAACTCACTGGAGACAGAGGGAGTCAGACGGAGAACTCACTGGAGACAAGGAGTCAGACGGGGAACTACTGGAACAAGGGAGTCAGATGGAGGAACTCACTGAGACAGAGTCGGAGCAGACGGAGGAACTCACTGGATCGGAGAGAGTCAGATGGAGGAACTCACTGAGAGAGAGGGAGTCAGACGGAGGAACTCACTGGGAGAGAGAAGGAGTCAGATGGAGAACGTCACTGAGAGAGAAGTCAGATGGAGAAACTCACTGGAGAGAAGAGGGAGTCAGATGGAGGAACTCACTGGAGACAAGAGGGGAGTCAGATGGAGGAACTCACTGGAGAGAGAAGGAAGTCAGATAGAGGAATTCACTGGAGAGAGAGGGGGGACAGATGGAGGAACTCACTGGAGACAATAGGGATAAAGACGGAGGAACTCACTTGAGAGAAGAAGGAGTCAGATGGAGGAACTCACTGGGAGAGAGAGGGAGTCAGAAGAAGGAACTCACTGGAGACAAGGGAGTCAGACGGAGGAGAACTCACTGGAGACAAAGGGAGTCAGACGGAGAACTCACTGAGACAAGGAGAGTCGATGGAGGAACTCACTGGAGACAAGACGGAGTCAGACGGAGGAACTCACTGGAGACAAGGTGTCAGACGGAGGAACTCACTGGAGACAAGAGAGTCAGACGGAGGAACCTACTGGAGAGAGAGAGGAGTCAGACGGAGGAACTCACTGGAGAGAGAGGGAGTCAGACGGAGAAACTTACTGGAGACAAAGGGGAGTCAATCGGAGAAACTCACTGGAGACAAAGGGGAGTCAAATGGAGGAACTCACTGGAGACAAGGGAGTCAGACAGGAGGAACTCACTGGAGACACATGGGGAGTCAGACAGAGCAACTTTCTGGAGACAAGGGAGTCAGATGGAGAAACTCACTGAGAGAGAGGAGCCAGATGGAGGGAACTCACTGGAGAGAGAGAGAGTCAGATGGAGGAACTTGGAGAGAGAAGGAGTCAGATGCAGGAACTCACTGGAAAGAGATGGAGTCAGATGGAGGAACTCAATGGAGACAAGGGAGTCAGATGGAAGAACTCACTAGAGAGAAGGAGTCAGACGGAGGAACTCACTGGAGAGAGAAGGAGTCAGACGGAGGAACTCACTGGAGACAAGAGGGATAAAGACGGAGAACTCACTGGAGAGAGAAGGAGTCAGATGGAGGAACTCACTGGAGAGGAGAGAGGAGTCAGACGGATGAATTCACTGGAGAGAGAGGGAGTCAGATGGAGGAACTCACTGGAGAGAGAAGGAGTCAGATGCAGAACTCACTGGAGAAAGAAGAGTCAGATGGAGGAACTCACTGGAGACAAGGGAGTCAGATGGAAGAACTCACTGGAGAGAGAAGGAGTCAGACGGAGGAACTCACTGGAGAGAGAAGGAGTAAGACGGAGGATCTCACCTGGATACAAGGGGAGTCAGATGGAGGGAACTCACTGGAGACAAGGGAGTCAGGCGGGAGGAAGAGAGGGAGTCAGACGGAGGAACTCACTGGAGAGAGAGGGAGTCAAGACGGAGAAACTCACTGGAGACAAGGGGGAGTCAATCGGAACACTCACTGGAGAACAAGGGAGTCAGACAGAGGAACTCACTAGAGAGAAAGGGAGTCAGACGGAGAAACTCACTGAGACAAGGGAGTCAGACGGAGGAACTCACTGGAGAGAAAGGGAGTCACGGAGGAACTCACTGAGACAGAGGGAGTCAGATGGAGGAACTCACTGGAGACAAGGGAGTCAGATGGAGAACTCACTGAGACAAGGAGTCAGACGGAGGAACTTACTGGAGAGAGGGAGTCAGACGGAGGAACTCACTGGAGACAAGGAGTCAATCGGAGACACTCACTGGAGACAAGGGAGTCAGACGGAGGAACTCACTGGAGAGAAAGGGAGTCAGACGGAGAAACTCACTGGAGACAAGGGAGTCAGACGGAGAACTCACTGGAGAGAAAGGGAGTCAGACGGAGGAACTCACTGGAGACAGAGGGAGTCAGATGGAGGAATTCACTGGAGACAAGGGAAGTAAATTGGAGAACTCACTGAGAGAGAGAGGGAGTCAGATGGAGGGAACTCACTGGAGACAAGGGAGTCAGACGGAGGAACTCACTGGATCAGAGAGAGTCAGATGGAGGAACTCACTGGAGCGAGAGGGAGTCAGACGGGGAACTCACTGGAGAGAAGGAGTCAGATGGAGGAACTCACTGGAGAGAGAAGGGGTCAGATGGAGGAACTCACTGGAGACAGAGAGTCAGATGAGGAACTCACTGGAGACAAGATGGATTCAGATGGAGAACTCACTGGAGAGAGAAGGAGACAGATGGAGGAACTCACTGGAGACAGAGGGAGTCAGACCGGAGGAACTTACTTTAGAACAGGGGAGTCAGATGGAGGAACTCACTGAATAGAGAAGGAGTCAGATGGAGGAACTTACTGGAGACAGAGGGAGTCAGACGGAGGAACTCACGAGAACAAGGAGTCAAATGGACAACTTCACTGGAGACAAGGAGTCAAATGGACAACTCACTGCGGACAAGGGAGTCAGACGGAGGAACTCACTGGCAAGGGAGTCAGATGGAGAAACTCACTGAGAGAGAGAGAGTCAGATGGAGGACCTCACTGGAGAGAGAGGGAGTCAGACGGAGGGAACTTACTGGAGATATGGGAGTCAGACGGAGGAACCTCACTGGAGAGAGAGGAGTCAGATGGAGGAACTCATTGGAGACAAGAGGGAGACAGATGGAGGAACTCACTGAGAACAAGAGGGAGTCAGATGGGGAACTCACTGGAGAGACAAGGGAGTCAGACAGAGAACTCACTGGAGAGAGAGGGAGTCAGACGGAGAAACTCACTGGAGACTAAGGGAGTCAATCGGAGACACTCACTGGAGACAAGGGAGTCAGACGGAGGAACTCACTGGGAGACAAGGGAGTCAGACGGAGGAACTTACGGAGAACAAGGGAGTCAGATGGAGGAACTCACTGGAGACAGAGGGAGTCAGACGGAGGAACTCACTGGGAATCAAGGGAGTCAGACGGAGAACTCACTGGAGACAAGGAGTCAGACGGAGGAACTCACTGGAGACAAGACGGAGTCAGACGCGGAGTAACTCACTGAGACAAGGGAGTCAGACTGAGGAACTCACTGGAGACAAGGGAGTCAGACGGAGGAACTCACTGGAGAGAGACGGAGTCAGACGGAGGAACTCACTGGAGAGAGAGGGAGTCAGACGGAGAAACTCACTGGAGACAAGGGAGTCAATCGAGACACTCACTGGAGAACAAGAGTCAGACGGAGGAACTCACTGGAGACAAGGAGTCAAACGGAGAAACTCACTGGAGACAGAGGGAGTCAGATGGAGGAACTCACTGGAGACAAGGGAGTAAAATGGAGGAACTCACTGGAGAGAGAGGGAGTCAGATGGAGGAACTCACTGGAGACAGAGGGAGTCAGACGGAGGAACTCACTGGAGACAAGGGAGTCAGACGGAACTTACTGGAGACAAGGAGTCAGATGGAGGAACTCACTGGAGACAGAGGGAGTCAGACGGAGGAACTCACTGGAGACAAGGAGTCAATCGGAGACACTCACTGGAGACAAAGGGAGTCAAGTGGAGGAACTCACTGGAGAGAGAGGGATCAGATGGAGGAACTCACTGAGAACAGAGGGAGTCAGAACGGAGGAACTCACTGGAGACAAGGGAGTCAGATGGAGACAAGGGAGTCAGATGGAGGAACTCACTGGAGAGAGGAGTCAGACAGAGGAACTCACTGAGAGAGAGGGAATCAGACGGAGAAACTCACTGGAGACAAGGGAGTCAATCGGAGACACTCACTGGAGACAAGGGAGTCAAACGGAGGAACTCACTGGAGACAAGGGAGTCAAATGGAGGAACTCACTGGAGAGAGAGGGAGTCAGATGGAGGAACTCACTGGAGACAGAGGGAGTCAGACGGAGGAACTCACTGGAGACAAGGGAGTCAGACGGGGGCTAACTTACCTGAGACAAGGGAGTCAGATGGAGGAACCCACTGGAGACAGAGGGAGTCAGACGGAGGAACTCACTGGATCGGAGAGAGTCAGATGGAGGAACTCCTGAGAGAGAGAGGGAGTCAGACGAGGAACTCACTGGAGAGAGAAGGGAGTCAGATGGAGGAACGCACTGGAGAGAGAAGGGGTCAGATGGAGGAACTCACTGGAGAGAAGAGGGAGTCAGATGGAGGAACTCACTGGAGACATGAGGGAGTCAGATGGAGGAACTCACTGGAGAGAGAAGGAGTCAGATAGAGGAATTCACTGGGAGAGAGGGACAGATGGAGGAATTCACTGGAGACAATAGGGATAAAGACGGAGGGAACTCACTTGAGAGAGAAGGAGTCAGATGGAGGAACTCACTGGAGAGAGAGGGAGTCAGAAGAAGGAACTCACTGGAGACAAGGGGAGTCAGACGGAGGAACTCACTGGAGACAAGGGAGTCAGACGGAGGAACTCACTGGAGAGCAAGGGAGTCAGATGGAGGAACTCACTGGAGACAAGACGGAGTCAGGACGGAGGAACTCACTGGAGACAAGGGTGTCAGACTGAGAAACTCACTGAGACAAGAGAGTCAGACGGAGGAACCTACTGGAGAGAGAGGGAGTCAGACGGAGGAACTCCACTGAAGAGAGAGGGAGTCAGACTGAGAAACTCACTGGAGACAAGGGAGTCAATCGAGAGACACTCACTGGAGACAAGGGAGTCAGATGGAGGGAACTCACTGAGACAAGGGAGTCAGATGGAGGAACTCACTGGAGACAAGGGAGTCAGACGGAGCAACTTTCTGGAGACAAGGAGTCAGATGGAGAACTCACTGAGAGAGAGGGAGCCAGATGGAGGAACTCACTGGAGAGAGAAGGAGTCAGATGGAGGAACTCACTGGAGAGAGAAGGAGTCAGATGCAGGAACTCACTGGAGAGAGATGGAAGTCAGATGGAGGAACTCAATGGAGACAAGGAGTCAGATGGAAGAACTCACTGGAGAGAGAAGGAGTCAGACTGGAGGAACTCACTGGAGAGAGAAGGAGTCAGACGGAGAACTCACTGGAGACAAGAGGGATAAAGACGGGAGGAACTCACTTGAGAGAGAAGGAGTCAGATGGAGGAACTCACTGGAGAGAGAGGAGTCAGGACGGATGAACTCACTGGAGAGAGAGGGAGTCAGATGGAGGAACTCACTGGAGAGAGAGGGAGTCAGATGGAGGAACTCACTGGAGAGAGAAGGAGTCAGATGCAGGAACTCACTGGAGAGAGAAGAGTCAGATGGAGGAACTCACTGGAGACAAGGGAGTCAGATGGAAGAACTCACTGGAGAGAGAAGAGTCAGACGGAGGAACTCACTGGAGAGAGAAGGAGTAAGACGGAGGATCTCACTGGATACAAGGGAGTCAGATGGAGGAACTCACTGGAGACAAGGGAGTCAGGCGGAGGAAGAGAGGGAGTCAGACGGAGGGAACTCACTGGAGAGAGAGGAGTCAGACGGAGAAACTCACTGGAGACAAGGAGTCAATCGGAGACACTCACTGGAGACAAGGGAGTCAGATGGAGGAACTCACTAGAGAGAAAGGGAGTCAGACGGAGAAACTCACTGGAGACAAGGGAGTCAGACGGGAGGAACTCACTGGAGAGAAAGGAGTCAGACGGAGGGAACTCCACTGGAGACAGAGGGAGTCAGATGGAGGAACTCACTGGAGACAAGGGAGTCAGATGGAGGAACTCACTGGAGACAAGGGGAGTCAGACGGAGGAACTTACTGGAGACAAGGGAGTCAGATGGAGGAACTCACTGGAGAGAGAGGGAGTCAGAAAGATGAACTCACTGGAGAGAGAGGGAGTCAGATGGAGGGAACTCACTGGAGAGAGAAGGAGTCAGATGCAGAACTCACTGGAGAGAGAAGGAGTCAGATGGAGGATCTCACTGGAGACAAGGGAGTCAGATGGAAGAACTCACTGGAGAGAGAAGGAGTCAGACGGAGGAACTCACTGGAGAGAGAAGAGTCAGACGGAGGAACTCACTGGAGACAAGAGGGATAAAGACGGACGAACTCACTTGAGAGAGTAGGAGTCAGATGGTGGAACTCACTGGAGAGAGAGAGGAGTCAGACGGAGGAACTCACTGGAGACAAGGAGTCAGGACGGAGGAACTCACTGGAGACAAGGGTGTCAGACTGAGGAACTCACTGGAGACAAGAGAGTCAGACGGAGGAACCTACTGGAGAGAGAGGGAGTCAGACGGAGGAACTCTCACTGGAGAGAGAGGGAGTCAGACGGAGAAACTCACTGGAGACAAGGGAGTCAATCGGAGACACTCACTGGAGACAAGGGAGTCAGATGGAGGAACTCACTGAGACAAGGGAGTCAGATGGAGGAACTCTCACTGGAGACAAGGAGTCAGACGGAGCAACTTTCTGGAGACAAGGAGTCAGATGGAGGAACTCACTGGAGAGAGAGGGAGCCAGATGGAGGAACTCACTGGAGAGAGAAGGAGTCAGATGGAGGAACTCACTGGAGAGAGAAGGGAGTCAGATGCAGGAACTCACTGAGAGAGAGATGGAGTCAGATGGAGGAACTCAATGGAGACAAGGGAGTCAGATGGAAGAACTCACTGGAGAGAGAAGGAGTCAGACGGAGGAACTCACTGGAGAGAGAAGGAGTCGAGACGGAGGAACTCACTGGAGACAAGAGGGATAAAGACGGAGGAACTCACTTGAGAGAGAAGGAGTCAGATGGAGGAACTCACTGGAGAGAGAGGGAGTCAGACGGATGAACTCACTGGAGAGAGAGGGAGTCAGATGGAGGAACTCACTGGAGAGAGAGGAGTCAGATGGAGGAACTCACTGGAGAGAGAAGGAGTCAGATGCAGGAACTCACTGGAGAGAGAAGGAGTCAGATGGAGGAACTCACTGGAGAACAAGGGAGTCAGATGGAAGAACTCACTGGAGAGAGAAGGAGTCAGACGGAGGAACTCACTGGAGAGAGAAGGAGTAAGACGGAGGATCTCACTGGATACAAGGGAGTCAGATGGAGGAACTCACTGGAGACAAGAGTCAGGCGGAGGAAGAGAGGGAGTCAGACGGAGGAACTCACTGGAGAGAGAAGTCAGACGGAGAAACTCCACTGAGAGACAAGGGAGTCAATCGGAGACACTCACTGGAGACAAGGGAGTCAGATGGAGGAACTCACTAGAGAGAAAGGGAGTCAGACGGAGAAACTCACTGGGAGACAAGGGAGTCAGACGGAGGAAACTCACTGGAGAGAAAGGGAGTCAGACGGAGGAACTCACTGGAGACAGAGGGAGTCAGATGGAGGGAACTCACTGGAGACAAGGGAGTCAGATGGAGGAACTCACTGGAGACAAGGAGTCAGACGGAGGAACTTACTGGAGACAAGGGGGAAGTCAGATGGAGAACTCACTGAGAGAGAGGGAGTCAGAAAGATGAACTCACTGGAGAGAGAGGGAGTCAGATGGAGGAACTCACTGGAGAGAGAGAAGGAGTCAGATGCAGGAACTCACTGGAGAGAGAAGAGTCAGATGGAGGATCTCACTGGAGACAAGGGAGTCAGATGGAAGAACTCACTGGAGAGAGAAGGAGTCAGACGGAGGAACTCACTGGAGAGAGAAGGAGTCAGACGGAGGAACTCCACTGAGACAAGAGGGATAAAGACGGACGAACTCACTTGAGAAGTAGGAGTCAGATGGTGGAACTCACTGGAGAGAGAGGAGTCAGACGGAGGAACTCACTGGAATCAAGGGAGTCAGGACGGAGAACTCATTCCTAGAGACAAGGGAGTCAGACGGAGAACTCACTAGAGACAAAGGGAGTCAGACGGAGGAACTCACTGGAGACAAGACGGAGTCAGACTGGAGGAACTCACTGGAGACAAGGGAGTCAGGTGGGAGGAACTCACTGGAGAGAGAGGGAGTCAGACGGAGGAACTCACTGGAGAGAGAGGAGTCAGACGGAGAAACTCACTGAAGACAAGGGAGTAAATCGGAGACACTCACTGGAGACAAGGGAGTCAAACGGAGGAACTCACTGGAGACAAGGGAGTCAAATGGAGGAACTCACTGGAGATAGAGGAGTCAGATGGAGGAACTCACTGGAGACAGAGGGAGTCAGACGGAGGAACTCACTGGAGACAAGGGAGTCAGACGGAGGAACTTACTGGAGCACAGAGGGAGTCAGACGGAGGAACTCACTGGATCAGAGAGAGTCAGATGGAGGAACTCACTGGAGAGAGAGGAGTCAGATGGAGGAACTCACTGGAGAGAGAGGAGTCAGACGGAGGAACTCACTGGAGAGAGAAGGAGTCAGATGGAGGAACTCACTGGAGAGAGAAGGGGTCAGATGGAGGAACTCACTGGAGACAGAGGGAGTCAGATGGAGGAACTCACTGGAGACAAGATGGATTCAGATGGAGGAACTCACTGGAGAGAGAAGGAGTCAGATGGAGGAACTCACTGGAGACAGAGGAGTCAGACGGAGGAACCCACTTTAGACAGGGAGTCAGATGGAGGAACTCACTGGATAGAGAAGGAGTCAGATGGAGGAACTTACTGGAGACAGAGGGAGTCAGACGGAGGGAACTCACTGAGAACAAGGGAGTCAAATGGACAACTCACTGGAGACAAGGGAGTCAAATGGACAACTCACTGCGGACAAGGGAGTCAGACGGAGGAACTCACTGGAGACAAGGAGTCAGATGGAGGAACTCACTGGAGAGAGAGAGGGAGTCAGATGGAGGACCTCACTGGAGAGAGAGGGAGTCAGACGGAGGAACTACTGAGATATGGGAGTCAGACGGAGGAACTCACTGGAGAGAGAGAGGGAGTCAGATGGAGGAACTCATTGGAGACAAGAGGAGACAGATGGAGGAACTCACTGAGACAAGAGGGAGTCAGATGGGGAACTCACTGGAGAGACAAGGGAGTCAGACAGAGGAACTCACTGGAGAGAGAGGGAGTCAGACGGAGAAACTCACTGGAGACAAGGGAGTCAATCGGAGACACTCACTGGAGACAAGGGAGTCAGACGGAGGAACTCACTGGAGACAAGGGAGTCAGACGGAGGAACTCACTGGAGACAAGGGAGTCAGATGGAGGAACTCACTGGAGACAGAGGGAGTCAGACGGAGGAACTCACTGGAGACAGAGGGAGTCAGATGGAAGAACTCACTGGAGAGAGAGGGAGTCAGACGGAGGAACTCACTGGAATCAAGGGAGTCAGACGGAGGAACTCACTGGAGACAAGGGAGTCAGACGGAGGAACTCACTGGAGACAAGAAGTCAGATCGGATAACTCACTGGAGACAAGGAGTCAGACTGAGAACTCACTGGAACAAGGGAGTCAGACGGAGGAACTCACTGGAGAGAGACGGAGTCAGACGGAGGAACTCCACTGGAGAGAGAGGGAGTCAGACGGAGAAACTCACTGGAGACAAGGGAGTCAATCGAGACACTCACTGGAGACAAGGGAGTCAGACGGAGGAACTCCACTGGAGACAAGGGAGTCAAACGGAGGAACTCACTGGAGACAGAGGGAGTCAGATGGAGGAACTCACTGGAGACAAGAGTCAAATGGAGGAACTCACTGGAGAGAGAGGGAGTCAGATGGAGGAACTCACTGGAGACAGAGGGAGTCAGACGGAGGAACTCACTGAGACAAGGGAGTCAGACGGGGAACTACGGAGACAAGGGAGTCAGATGGAGGAACTCACTGGAGACAGAGGGAGTCAGACGGAGGAACTCACTGGAGACAGAGGAGTCAGATGGAAGAACTCACTGGAGAGAGAGGGAGTCAGACGGAGGAACTCACTGGAATCAAGGGAGTCAGACGGAGGAACTCACTGGAGACAAGGGAGTCAGACGGAGGAACTCACTGGAGACAAGACGGAGTCAGACGGAGTAACTCACTGGAGAACAAGGGAGTCAGACTGAGAACTCACTGAGACAAGGGAGTCAGACGGAGGAACTCACTGGAGAGAGACGGAGTCAGACGGAGGAAACTCACTGGAGAGAGAGGGAGTCAGACGGAGAAACTCACGGAGACAAGGGAGTCAATCGGAGACACTCACTGGAGACAAGGGAGTCAGACGGAGGAACTCACTGGAGACAAGGGAGTCAAACGGAGGAACTCACTGGAGACAGAGGGAGTCAGATGGAGGAACTCACTGGAGACAAGGAGTCAAATGGAGGAACTCACTGAAGAGAGAGGAGTCAGATGGAGGAACTCACTGGAGACAGAGGGAGTCAGACGGAGGAACTCACTGGAGACAAGGAGTCAGACGGGGAACTTACTGGAGACAAGGGAGTCAGATGGAGGAACTCACTGGTAGACAGAGGGAGTCAGATCGTGAGGAACTCACTGAGACAAGGGAGTCAGACGGAGGAACTCACTGGAGACAAGGGAGTCAATCGGAGACACTCACTGGAGACAAGGAAGTCAAACGGAGAAACTCACGGAGACAAGGAGTCAAATGGAGGAACTCACTGGAGAGAGAGGGATCAGATGGAGGAACTCACTGGAGACAGAGGGAGTCAGACGGAGGAACTCACTGAATGTAGACAAGTGGAGTCAACGGAGACACTCACTGAGACAAGAAACGGAGGAACTCACTGGAGAAAAGGGAGTCAAATGGAGGAACTCACTGGAGAGAGGGGATCAGATGGAGGAACTCACTGGAGACAAGGAGTCAAATGGAGAACTCACTGGAAGAGAGAGGGAGTCAGATGGAGGAACTCACTGGAGACAGAGCGAGTCAGACGGAGGAACTCACGGAGACAAGGGAGTCAGACGGGGAACTCACTGGAGACAAGGGAGTCAGATGGAGGAACTCACTGGAGACAGAGGGAGTCAGACGGAGGAACTCACTGGAGGAGAGAGTCAGACGGAGGAACTCACTGGAGAGAGAGAGTCAGACGAGGAACTCACTGGAGAGAGAAGGAGTCAGATGGAGGAACTCACTGGAGACAGAGGGGAGTCAGACGGAGGAACTCACTGGAGACAAGGGAGTCAGACGGGGAACTTACTGGAGACAAGGGAGTCAGATGGAGGAACTCACTGGAGACAGAGGGAGTCAGACGGAGGAACTCACTGAAGGAGAGAGTCAGATGGAGGAACTCACTGGAGAGAGAGGGAGTCAGACGGAGGAACTCACTGGAGAGAGAAGGAGTCAGATGGAGGAACTCACTGAGACAAGAGGGGAGTCAGATGGAGGAACTCACTGAGACAAGAGGGAGTCAGATGGAGGAACTCACTGGAGAGAGAAGGAGTCAGATAGAGGAATTCACTGGAGAGAGAGGGGGACGTGAGAAACTCACTGGAGAAAGGGATAAAGACGGAGGAACTCACTTGAGAGAGAAGGAGTCAGATGGAGGAACTCACTGGAGAGAGAGGGAGTCAGAAGAAGGAACTCACTGGAGACAAGGGAGTCAGAACGGAGGAACTCACTGGAGACAAGGGAGTCAGACGGAGGAACTCACTGGAGACAAGGGAGTCAGACGGAGAAACTCACTGGAGACAAGACGGAGTCAGACGGAGGAACTCACTGGAGACAAGGGGTCAGACGGAGAACTCACTGGAGAAGAGAGTCAGACCGAGGAACCTCACTGGAGAGAGAGAGGGAGTCAGACGGAGGAACTCACTGAGAGAGAGGGAGTCAGACGGAGAAACTCACTGGAGACAAGGGAGTCAATCTGGAGACACTCACTGGAGACAAGGGAGTCAGATGGAGGAACTCACTGGAGACAAGGGAGTCAGATGGAGGAACCCACTGGAGACAAGGGAGTCAGATCGGAGCAACTTTCTGGAGACAAGGGAGTCAGATGGAGGAACTCAGTCTGGAGAGAGAGGGGAGCGACAGAGCGAGGAACCCACCGGAGAGAGAAGGTCAGATGGAGGAACTCACTGGAGAGAGAATGGGAGCTCAGATGCAGGAACTCACTGGAGAGAGATGGAGTCAGATGGAGGAACTCAATGGGAGACAAGGGAGTCAGGGATGGAAAACTCACTGGAGAGAGAAGAAGGAGTCAGACGGGAGGAACTACTGGAGAGAGAAGGAGCTACCGACGGAGGAACTCACTTGAGACAAGAGGGATAAAGACGGAGGAACTCACTTGAGAGAGAGGAGTCAGATGGAGAACTCACTGGAGAGAGAGGGAGCTTCAGACGGATGAACCCACTGGAGAGGAGGGAGCCAGATGGAGGAATCACTGGAGAGAGGGGAGTCAGATGGAGGAACTCACTGGAGAGAGAAGGAGTCAGATGCCGCTCACTGGAGAGAGAAGGAGTCAGATGGAGAACTTCACTGGAGACAAGGGAGTCAGATGGAAGAACTCACTGGAGAGAGAAGGGGAGTCAGACGTGAGGAACTCACTGGAGAGAGAAATAAGACGGGAGTGATTCACTGGATACAAGGGAGTCAGATGGAGGACCTCACTGGAGACAAGGGAGCTCAGGCTGAGGAAGAGAGGGGAGTCAGACGGAGGAACTCACTGGAGAGAGAGGGAGTCAGACGGAGAAACTCACTGGAGACAAGGAGAGTCAATCGAGGACACTCTACTGGAGACAAGGAAGTCAGGACGGAGAACTCTACCAGAGAGAAAGAGTCAGACTTGAGAAACCCACTGGAGACAAGGGAGTCAGACGTGAGGAACTCACTGGAGAGAAAGGGAGTCAGACGGAGGAACTCACTGGAGACAGAGAGGGAGTCAGATGGAGGAACTCACTTGGAGACAAGGGAGCTGATGGAGGAACTCACTGGAGACAAGGAGCCCGGACGGAGGAACTTACTACGCGAGAGCTATGAGTCAGATGGAGGAACCCACTGGGAGAGAGAGAGGAGTCAGAAAGATGAACCCACTGGAGAGAGAGGGAGTCAGATGGAGGAACTCACTGGAGAGAGAAGGAGTCTGGGGATGCAGAACTCACGCTGGAGAGAGAAGGGAGTCAGATGGAGGATCTCACCGGAGACAAGGGAGTCAGATGGAAGAACTCAATGGAGAGAGAAGGAGTCAGACGAGGAACTCACTTCTGGAGAGAGAAGGAGTCAACGGAGGAACTCACTGGAGACAAGAGGATAAAGACGGACTAACCTAAGACTTGAGAGAGTAGGAGTCAGATGGTGAAAACCTCACTGGAGAGAGGGAGTCAGACGGAGGAATCACTTCGGAATCAAGGGAGTCAGACGCAGGAACTCACTGAGACAAGGAGCCGACGGAGAATTCACTGGAGACAAGGGAGTCAGACGGAGGAACTCACTGGAGACAAGATTTGGAGTCAGACGGAGGAACTCACTGGAGACAAGGGAGTCGTGGTGGGAGGAACTCACTGAAGAGAGAGGGAGTCAGACGGAGGAACTCACTGGAGAGAGAGGGAGTCAGACGGAGAAACTCACTGAAGACAAGGAGTAAATCGGAGACACTCACTGGAGACAAGGAAGTCAAACGAAGGAACTCACTGGAGACAAGGGAGTCAAATGGAGGAACTCACTGGAGATAGAGGGAGTCAGATGGAGGAAATCACTGAAGAGAGGGAGCTGGGGGACGGAGGAACTCGGAGACACAAGGGAGTCAGACGGTGAGGAACTTACTGGAGACATGGAGGGAGTCAGACGGGGAGGAACTCACTGAATCAGGAGAGAGTCAGATGGAGGAACCTCACTGAAGAGAGAGGGAGTCAGATGGAGGAACTCTACTGAGAGAGAGGAGTCAGATGGAGGAACTCACTGGAGAGAGAGGGAGTCAGACGGAGGAACCTACTGGAGAGAGTAGAGTCAGATGGAGGAACTCACTGGAGAGAGAGAAGGGGTCAGGATGGAGGAACCTACTGAGACAGAGGGAGTCAGAAGATGAGGAACCACTGGAGACAAGAGGAGTCAGATGGAGGAACCTTTTCACTGAGAGAGAAGTGAGTCGACAGAGGAATTCACTGGGAGAGAGAGAGGAGACAGATGGAGGAACTCACTGGAGACAGAGGGAGTCAGACGGAGGAACTTACTTTAGACAGGGGAGTCAGATGGAGGGAACTCACTGAATAGAGGGAGTCAGACAGGAACTTACTGAAGACAGAGGGAGTCAGACGGAGAACCCAATGGAGACAAGGAGCCAGACGGAGGAACTTACTGGAGACAAGGAGTCAAACGGAGGAACTCACTGGAGACAAGTGGAGTCAAATGGACAACTCACTGGGTGACAAGGAACCAGATTTGAGGAACTCACTGGAGACAAGGGAGAGTCAGATGGAGGAACTCACTGAGAGAGAGAGGGAGTCAGATGGAGGACCTCACTGCAGAGAGAGGGAGCGACGTGGTGAACCCACTGCTGGAGACAAGAGGGAGACAGATGGAGGAACTCACTGGAGACAAGAGGGGAGTCAGATGGGGAACTCACTGGAGAGAAAAGGAGTCAGGCGGAGGAACTCACTGGAGAGAGAAGGAGTCAGACGGAGGAACTACCTGGAGAGAGAGAGACATGTCAGACGGAGGAACTCACTGGATACAGAGGAAGTCAGACAGAGGAACTCACTGAAGAGAGAGGGAGTCAGGATGGAGGAACCCATGGCTGGGAGAGCCAAGAGGAGACAGATGGAGGAACCTTACTGGAGGACAAGAGGGAGTCAGATGGGGGAACTCACTGGAGAGACAAGGAAGTCAGACAGAGGAACT
>NW_025538317.1:0-20556 GCF_020615455.1 Coregonus clupeaformis | reverse complement strand
GAAATTAATTAACTACTCACTGCCACAGTCATACTCTGGACCTAGTTTTGTCCCATGGAATAAATGTTGTAGATCTTAATGTTTTTCCACAAAATCCTGGACTATCGGACCACCATTTTATTACATTTGCAATCGCAACAAATAATCTGCTCAGACCCCAACCAAGGAGCATCAAAAGTTGTGCTATAAATTCTCAAACAACACAAAAATTCATTGATGCCCTTCCAGACTCCTTCTGCCTACCCAAGGACGTCAGAGGACAAAAATCAGTTAACCACTTAACTGAGGAACTCAATTTAACCTTGCGCAATACCCTAGATGCAGTTGCACCCCTAAAAACGAAAAACATTTGTCATAAGAAACTAGCTCCCTGGTATACAGAAAATACCCGAGCTTTGAAGCAAGCTTCCAGGAAATTGGAACGGAAATGGCGCCACACCAAACTGGAAGTCTTCCGACTAGCTTGGAAAGACAGTACCGTGCAGTACCGAAGAGCCCTCACTGCTGCTCGATCATCCTACTTTTCCAACTTAATTGAGGAAAATAAGAACAATCCAAAATTTCTTTTTGATACTGTTGCAAAGCTAACTAAAAAGCAGCATTCCCCAAGAGAGGATGGCTTTCACTTCAGCAGTGATAAATTCATGAACTTCTTTGAGGAAAAGATCATGACCATTAGAAAGCAAATTACGGACTCCTCTTTGAATCTGCGTATTCCTCCAGGGCTTAGCTGTCCTGGATCTGCACAGCTCTGCGAGGGCCTGGGATCGGGAGAGACACTTAAGTGTTTTAGTACTATATCTCTTGACACAATGATGAAAATAATCATGGCCTCTAAACCTTCAAGCTGCATACTGGATCCTATTCCTACTAAACTGCTGAAGGAGCTGCTTCCTGTGCTTGGCCCTCCTATGTTGAACATAATAAACAGCTCTCTATCCACCGGATGTGTACCAAACTCACTAAAAGTGGCAGTGATAAAGCCTCTCTTGAAAAAGCCAAACCTTGACCCGGAAAATATAAAAAACTATCGGCCTATATCGAATCTTCCATTCCTCTCAAAAATTTTAGAAAAAGCTGTTGCGCAGCAACTCACTGCCTTTCTGAAGACAAACAATGTATACGAAATGCTTCAGTCTGGTTTTAGACCCCATCATAGCACTGAGACTGCACTTGTGAAGGTGGTAAATGACCTTTTAATGGCGTCAGACCGAGGCTCTGCATCTGTCCTCGTGCTACTAGACCTTAGTGCTGCCTTTGACACCATCGATCACCACATTCTTTTGGAGAGACTGGAAACCCAAATTGGTCTACACGGACAAGTTCTGGCCTGGTTTAGATCCTACCTGTCGGAAAGATATCAGTTTGTCTCTGTGAATGGTCTGTCCTCCGACAAATCAACTGTACATTTCGGTGTTCCTCAAGGTTCCGTTTTAGGACCACTATTGTTTTCACTATATATTTTACCTCTTGGGGATGTTATTCGAAAACATAATGTTAACTTTCACTGCTATGCGGATGACACACAGCTGTACATTTCAATGAAACATGGTGAAGCCCCAAAATTGCCCTCGCTAGAAGCCTGTGTTTCAGACATAAGGAAGTGAATGGCTGAAAACTTTTACTTTTAAACTCGGACAAAACAGAGATGCTTGTTCTAGGTCCCAAGAAACAAAGAGATCTTCTGTTAAATCTGACAATTCATCTAGATGGTTGTAAAGTCGTCTCAAATAAAACTGTGAAGGACCTCGGTGTTACTCTTGACCCTGATCTCTCTTTTGACGAACATATCAAGACTGTTTCAAGGACAGCTTTTTTCCATCTACGTAACATTGCAAAAATCAGAAATTTTCTGTCCAAAAATGATGCAGAAAAATTAATCCATGCATTTGTTACTTCTAGGTTAGACTACTGCAATGCTCTATTTTCCGGCTACCCGGATAAAGCACTAAATAAACTTCAGTTAGTGCTAAATACGGCTGCTAGAATCCTGACTAGAACCAAGAAATTTGATCATATTACTCCAGTGCTAGCTTCCCTACACTGGCTTCCTGTTAAGGCAAGGGCTGATTTCAAGGTTTTACTGTTAACCTATAAAGCGTTACATGGGCTTGCTCCTACCTATCTTTCCGAGTTGGTCCTGCCGTACATACCAATACGTACGCTACGGTCACAAGACGCAGGCCTCCTAATTGTCCCTAGAATTTCTAAGCAAACAGCGGGAGGCAGGGCTTTCTCCTATAGATCTCCATTTTTATGGAACAGTCTGCCTACCCATGTGAGAGACGCAGACTCGGTCTCAACCTTTAAGTCTTTACTGAAGACTTATCTCTTCAGTAGGTCATATGATTGAGTGTAGTCTGGCCCAGGAGTGTGAAGGTGAACGGAAAGGCTGGAGCAACGAACAGCCCTTGCTGTCTCTGCCGGGCCGGTTCCCCTCTCCACTGGGGTTCTCTGCCTCTAACCCTGTTGCAGGGGCTGAGTCACTGGCTTGCTGGTGCTCTTTCATGCCGTCCCTGGGAGGGGTGCGTCACTTGAGTGGGTTGAGTTACTGACGTGATCTTCCTGTCTGGGTTGGCGCCCCCCCTTGGTTTGTGCTGTGGTGGAGACCTCTGTGGGCTATACTCGGCCTTGTCTCAGGATTGTAAGTTGGTGGTTGGGGATATCCCTCTAGTGGTGCGGGGCTGTGCTTTGGCGGAGTGGGTGGGGTTATATCCTTCCTGTTTGGCCCTGTCCGGGGGTTTCTTCGGATGGGGCCACAGTGTCTCCGGACCGCTCCTGTCTCAGCCTCCAGTATTTATGCTGCAGTAGTTTATGTGTCGGGGGGCTGGGGTTAGTTGGTTA
This sequence comes from Coregonus clupeaformis, assembly GCF_020615455.1. Lineage (NCBI taxonomy): Eukaryota > Metazoa > Chordata > Actinopteri > Salmoniformes > Salmonidae > Coregonus > Coregonus clupeaformis. The sequence continues at coordinate 17,712 of NW_025538317.1, read as the reverse complement.
TACCTGGAGTACTTCTCCTGTCTTATCCAGTGTCCTGTGTGAATTTAAGTATGCTCTCTCTAATTCTCTCGTTCTCTCTTTCTCTCTGAGAACCTGAGCCCTAGGACCATACGTCAGGACTACCGGGCATGATGACACCTTGCTGTCCCCAGTCCGCCTGGCCTTGCTGCTATTCCAGTTTCAACTGTTCTGCCTGCGGCTACGAAACCCCTACCTGTCCCAGACCTGCTGTTTTCAACTCTTTAATGATCGGCTATGAAAAGCCAACTGAGAGACCTGAGCCCTAGGACCATACGTCGGGACTACCGTCCGTGGTGACTCCTTGCTGTCCCCAGTCCGCCTGGCCTTGCTGCTATTCCAGTTTCAACTGTTCTGCCTGCGGTTATGGAACCCCTACCTGTCCCAGACCTGCTGTTTTCAACTCTTAATGATCGGCTATGAAAAGCCAACTGAGATTTATTCCTGATTATTATTTGACCATGCTTGTCACTTATGAACATTTTTGAACATCTTGGCATGGTTCTGTTATAATCTCCACCCGGCACAGCCAGAAGAGGACTGGCCACCCCTCATAGCCTGGTTCCTCTCTAGGTTTCTTCCTAGGCTTTCGCCTTTCTAGGGAGTTTTTCCTAGCCACCGTGCTTCTACACCTGCATTACTAGCTGTTTGGGGTTTTAGGCTGGGTTTCTGTACAGCACTTCGAGATATTAGCTGATGTAAGAAGGGCTATATAAAATAAAATTGATTGATTGATTGAACTCCATGAGGGGGAAACAGATGACACATGCTGGTATGCAGCACTGAAACTCTATGGTGTGTTTGTGTGTGTGTGTGTGTGTGTGTGTGTGTGTGTGTGTGTGTGTGTGTGTGTGTGTGTGTGTGTGTGTGTGTGTGTGTGTGTGTGTGTGTGTGTGTGTGTGTGTGTGTGTGTGTGTGTGTGTGTGTGTGTGTGTGTGTGTGTGTGTGTGTGTGTGTGTGTGTGTGCGTGTGAGAGTATGTCGTAGCTAAGTGGAGGAGACCAGGAGGGAGAGGTGATGTGCCATGGACCATGTCACAGTCTCTGAGGGACACTGGAGTACGGCAGCTTCACAGCCCATAGAACACCAATAAGGCCTCAAGGATACAGTATTGTTAAGTGGTATACAAACTACATGTATCTTTCAAAGTCAATGACAGAGTGCTTTAGTACTACAAAGTAAATACTTCTATGGACAAACTGTTGAAGGTTTTAACTGGACTATGCAATAGAGATGTTTCTATCCTATGTCACCTGTCTTTCTTATCGGCTCTGAGCGTTTGTCCTGTTGCCATAAGTTTAACGTCCTGTGGTATTGTGTTGTACTTCTCACTCGTACTGTACTTTGTAATGTCTTGCCTGGTCGTCACTGTAAACGAGATGTTCTAATGATCCTGGGGCTAGAGCCTCTGATGTAAGCCTGTTTGTATGTCCCAATAAATACTCAAATTCAGAATCAGAGCTACTTTTTCTATACAGTGCATTGGGAAAGTATTCAGACCCCTTGACTTTTTCCACATTGTTACAGCCTTATTCTAAAATGGATTAAACACATTTTTTTACTCTTCAATCTACACACAATACCCCATAATGACAAAGCGAAAAAAGGTTTTCAGAAATGTTTGCATATGTATTAAAAAGAAGAAACAGAAATAACTTATGTACATACTGTAAGTATTTGGACCCTTTGCTATGAGACTGGAAATTGAGCTCAGGTGCATCCTGTTTCCATTGATCATCCTTGAGATGTTTCTACAACTTGATTGGAGTCCACGTGTGGTAAATTCAATTGATTGGACATGATTTGGAAAGGCACACACCTATCTATATAAGGTCCCACAGTTGACAGTGCATGTCAGAGCATAAACCAAGCCATGAGGTCGAAGGAATTGTCTGAGACAGGATTGTGTCTAGGCACAGATCTGAGGAAGGGTACCAAAGAAATTCTGTAGCATTGAAGGTCCCCAAGAACACAGTGTCCTCCATCATTCTTAAATGGAAGAAGTTTGGAACCACCAAGACTCTTCCTAGAGCTGGCCACCTGGCCAAACTGAGCAATCGGGAGAGAAGGGCCTTGGTCAGGGAGGTGACCAAGAATCCGATGGTCACTCTGACAGAGCTCCAGAGTTCCTCTGTGGAGATGGGAGAATCTTCCAGAAGGACAACTATCTCTGCAGCACTCCACCAATCAGGCCTTTATGGTAGAGTGGCCAGAGGGAAGCCACTCCTCAGTAAATGGCACATGACAGCCCGCTTGGAGTTTGCCAAAAGACACCTAAACACTCTCAGACCATGAGAAACAAGATCCTCTGGTCTGATGAAACCAAGATTGAACTCTTTGCCTGAATGCCAAGCGTCACGTCTGGAGGAAACCGGGCACCATCCCTACGGTGAATCATGGTGGTGGCAGCATCATGGTGTGGGGATGTTTTTCTGCGGCAGGGACTAAGAGACTAGTCAGGTTCGAGGGAAAGATGAACGGAGCAAAGAACAGAGAGATCCTTGATGAAAACCTGCTCCAGAGCTCTCAGGACCTCAGACTAGGGTGAAGGTTCACCTTCCAACAGGACAACAACCCTAAACACACAGCCAAGACAACACAGGTGTGGCTTTGGGACAAGTCTCTGAATGTCCTAGAGTGGCCCAGCCAGAGCCCGGACTACTTGTAGCGTCATACACAAGAAGACTAGAGGCTGTAATCGCAGCGAAAAGGTGCTTCAATAAAGTACTGAGTAAAGGGTCTGAATGCTTATGTAAATGTGATATTTCAGTTTTGGATATTTATAAATTTGCAAAGATAAAAAAAAAATCTGCTTTTGCTTTGTCATTATAGGGTATTGTGTGTAGATTGATGAGGAAAAACAACAATTTAATCAACTTTAGAATAAGGCTGTAACGTAACAAAATGTGGAAAAAGTCAAGGGGTCTGAATACTTTCCGAAAGCACTGTATCTCTCTGCATAGTCAGCTGTTGAAGTGTCCTGGGGTAAGGAATGTTTTTTTTTAAACCCGGGGCTCACCTTAATCTTGGACCCACAGATAAAGGTGACTGTTGGAGAACTGTTTTACCTGTATCCCTTTGTCTACGTCTTCATGGCATTCTGTACACGCTAGAATGACATAGGCAGAGATAGGACCACCTGGGAGCTCAATTCCATGATCCAGATTTAAAACAGGCTGTTTAATACCTGGTATGAAAATGTAAAACAGCTCATTTGGAAAATATGTATATTAAAATGTAGTTGTGCCAAAGCACATTGACTTAAGGTTAAGATTAGGGATTAACTACACATTGTTAAGGTTAGGGTTAAGTTTAGATATCAACCCTGTTATCTTCAGGTTAGGGTTAAGTTTAGATATTAACCCTGTTATCTTAAGGTTAGGGTTAAGTTTAGGTATTGTCACTAAGAACCGATGTGGATGTGGTGGAGGAGTCAGGCGCAGGACACAGAGGTTACGTCCAACAGACTTTAATAGTCCAACGTAAAGAGAAAACCCAACCTCGACTAAAACCAAGAGGCGAGGGAAAATTACGCAACACGCGTAAACACTAAACACAAAACAAAACAGAGTGCAAACACGTAGCTCCGACAAAGTGGCAGTCAAAACAACACACAATCAGTCTAGTGCAAAACAAGGAACTTATAAGACAAGTAATCAACACAGAAATGGACACAGGTGTAACAGACAGACAAAAGCAATCAAATAACGAAACATAGAGCGGTGGCAGCTAGTACTCCGGGGACCGCGAACGCCGAAGCCTGCCCGAACCAGGAGGAGGAGCAGCCTCGGCAGAATCCGTGACAGGTATTAACTCTGTTATCTTAAGGTTAGGGTTAAGTTTAGGTATTAACTCTGTTATCTTAAGGTTAGGTTTAAGTTTAGGTATTAAATCTGTTATCTTAAGGTTAGGGTTAGGGTTAAGTTTAGGTATTAACTCTGTTATCTTAAGGTTAGGGTTAAGTTTAGGTATTAACTCTGTTATCTTAAGGTTAGGGTTAAGTTTAGGTATTAACTCCGTTATCTTAAGGTTAGGGTTAAATTTAGGTATTAACTCTGTTATCTTAAGGTTAGGTTTAAGTTTAGGTATTAAATCTGTTATCTTAAGGTTAGGGTTAGGGTTAAGTTTAGGTATTAACTCTGTTATCTTAAGGTTAGGGTTAAATGTAGGTATTAACTCTGTTATCTTAAGGTTAGGGTTAAGTTTAGGTATTAACTCTGTTATCTTAAGGTTAGGATTAAGTTTAGGTATTAACTCTGCTATCTTAAGGTTAGGGTTAAGTTGAGGTATTAACTCTGTTATCTTAAGGTTAAGTTTAGGTATTAACTCTGTTATCTTAAGGTTAGGGTTAAATGTAGGTATTAACTCTGTTATCTTAAGGTTAGGGTTAAATTTAGGTATTAACCCTGTTATCTTAAGGTTAGGGTTAAGTTTAGGTATTAACTCTGTTATCTGAAGGTTAGGGTTAAGTTTAGGTATTAACTCTGTTATCTTAAGGTTAGGCATTAACTGTGAATGGTTAAAGTAAGGGTTAAGGTTTGGGATAGGCTTAAAACAAAAACCTCAGAAATAACTTTCTATCGCTGGATTCGAACATGCAACCTTTTGCACCAGATGCTTTTCACCCATCCACAATCCCCATCCACAACATCCATGTCATTTCCCGACGCCTTCAGACATGGATGGACATCTAATACTGACTTGTATCACAGGTGACCTGGCTGGCATTTGAAGGCATTTCCTCAACCCCAATGTCATAGTATGTCAAATAATCAAGCTCGAAGTTTAATCAATTACACAGTTGTCAGTTTGGATTGATTGCTGTCTCTATAGGTTAGCAAAAGTCCTGCTCTGTCAAAAGAGACATGGTTTTGCTAATGGAAAAGGTATTTTTTTGACAATGTGACAGTTGAAGGAGAATGATGATGGAGGGGATGATGGTGCTTTTGGTTTCTGTGCAGAGAGCTGAGAATCACATGCCTTTAAATGTTTAATTGGTCGAGAGCTTTGGACTAGAAGGTTCTATCTGCAAAAAAGATGATTCTGAGATCTTTGGCTGTAAAGTTCCAAAACGTCATTGGTTTGAATGGTGTCATCGATTTATGTATTGTATTCTATTGAACTTAACAACATGCATTGGGGGTATTTAGAGTACTATACAGGGAGATAACATTGAACAGAACAAGGCTGTGTCAATAACTCAATTTTAACAGATATGCTTATAGTCCCAAGCTCTTGTGGTATTAACCTGCAAACATGCTCCAATTGAAATGTATTTTATGTGTATGTGTGTGTGTGTGTGTGTGTGTGTGTGTGTGTGTGTGTGTGTGTGTGTGTGTGTGTGTGTGTGTGTGTGTGTGTGTGTGTGTGTGTGTGTGTGTGTGTGTGTGTGTGTGTGTGTGTGTGTGTGTGTGCGTGAATGCATTTCTTTGCTAACAGCATCAGTAACAGAACTGTAAGGCAATACAGGCTGCAATCAGGGAGGGAGGACCATCCACCTCAGTACATTTAATAAAAATAAAATATTGAAGCATTTAAAAAGTTATCCTTTTTAGATAAAACTATACCAAATATATTCACGTCACCAAATAATTGATTAAAACACAGTTTTGAAATGAAGGTTTACAGTAGCCTCAACAGCACTCTGTAGGGTAGCACCATGGTGTAGCCGGAGGACAGCTAGCTTCTGTACTCCTCTGGGTACATTGACTTCAATACAAAACCTAGGAGGTTCTTGATTCTCACCCCCTTCCATAGCCTTATGACAACTTCCGGAGGACGTCCTCCAACCTATCAGAGCTCTTGCAGCATGATCTGACATGTGGTCCACCCAATCAAATGATCTGAGAATGAATCTAGTACTGAAAGCATAAGCTACAGCTAGCTAGCACAGCAGTGCATTAAATGTGATGAGTAGTCTACTCAAAGAGAGAGAAAGACAATAGTTAAACAGTTTTAGACAAATGAATTTCTTCCAAAATTAAGGAGAAGCAAGAGAGATAGAGAGAGAGAGAGAGAGAGAGAGAGAGAGAGAGAGAGAGAGAGAGAGAGAGAGAGAGAGAGAGAGAGAGAGAGAGAGATATTTGGTTGTATTTTTTTAAACTTTCACTTAGCTAGCTGAAGGGATCAACGAAATACATTTTCCCCATGCTTAAGTTCAAGGTAAGAATACATGTACAGAGAAAAGTGCATAAAAAGGGAATTAGGTTCCATTTACGAGCTCGTAACTCAGGTCTGAATTCCCCCAAACTGCTGTTCAGCTCAAAATGCTTTGCAATTGATCAGCAATGCAGAGTTATTTGGGACCCACATTTTTTTTTTTACACAAATATTTCAACCTGCATCTCGTTTCTCTTATCAGAGTCGCTAATTGGACACAAAATACCCAAACACAGTAGACTACCACTGGATCAGTGGCTCCTGGTGTCAATTTGCACAATGAGTTCTACAAGAGAGTGATGCAATGCAGGATTGAATATGACTACATTCAGGTACCAGAAAATGTCCTAATCCTCTCGCTGTGCTCATTACTCCACTGTGGCCAAGTGGAGAGGAATGCAATCTGTATGGAAATGCAGCCTTCATACTTCTCAACATGAAGACTGTGGATATTGGGTAGAAATCAGCCTGAATACTACTCAACATGAAGGCTGTGGGTATTGGGTAAAAAACCAGCCTGAATACTACTCAACATGAAGGCTGTGGGTATTGGGTAAAAACCAGCCTGAATACTACTCAACATGAAGGCTGTGGGTATTAGGTAAAAACCAGCCTGAATACTACTCAACATGAAGGCTGTGGGTATTGGGTAAAAACCAGCCTGAATACTACTCAACATGAAGGCTGTGGGTATTGGGTAAAAACCAGCCTGGAGATGACTGAACTAAAAGGCCTTGTGTTGCGTTGTGTTGGGTTCATGATCCGGAGTGGTGTTGTGTTAGGTTCATGATCCGGAGTGGTGTTGTGTTGGGTTCATGATCCGGAGTGGTGTTGTGTTGGGTTCATGATCCGGAGTGGTGTTGTGTTGGGTTCATGATCCGGAGTGGTGTTGTGTTGGGTTCATGATCCGGAGTGGTGTTGTGTTAGGTTCATGATCCAGAGTGGTGTTGTGTTAGGTTCATGATCCGGAGTGGTGTTGTGTTAGGTTCATGATCCGGAGTGGTGTTGTGTTAGGTTCATGATAACTACCCCAAACAACCTGTTATACCAGAAACGACACCAAACAACTACCCTAAAATATCAGAAACTACCAGAAACTACCCAAAACAACTACCCCAAAATACAAGAAACAACCCCAAACTGCTACAACAAACATCTACCCCAAAATACCAGAAATCGAATCAAATCAAATGTTATTGGTCACATACACATATTTACATTTAGCAGATGTTATTGCGGGTGTAGCGAAATGCTTGTGTTCCTAGCTCCAACAGTGCAGTAGTATCTAACAATTCCCAACAATACACACAAATCTAAAGGAAAATAATGGAATTAAGAAATATATACATTTTAGGATGAGCAATGTCGGAGTGGCATTGACTAAAATACAGTAGAAAACAGTATATACATACGAAATGAGTAAAGCAGTATGTAAACATTATTAAAGTGACTAGTGTACCATTATTAAAGTGACCAGTGATTCCATGTCTATGTAAATAGGGCAGCAGCCCCTCTAAGGTGCATGGTTGAGTAACCGGGTGGTAGCCGGCTAGTGATGGCTATTTAACAGTCTGATGGCCTTGAGATAGAAGCTGTTTTTCAGTCTCTCAGTCCCAGCTTTGATGCACCTGTACTGACTTCTGGATGAACAGGCCATGGCTCGGATGGTTGATGTCCTTGATTAACTTTTTGTCCTTCCTGTGACATCGAGTGCTGTAGGTGTCCAGGAGGGCAGGAAGTGTGCCCCCAGTGATGCGTTGGGCAGACCACACCACCCTCTGGAGAGCCCTGCGGTTGCAGGCGGTACAGTTGCTGTACCAGGCGGTGTTACAGCCTGACAGGATGCTTTCAATTGTGCATCTGTAAAAGTTTGTGAGGGTCTTAGGGGCCAAGCTGAATTTCTTCAGCCTCCTGAGGTTGAAGAGGCGCTGTGGGTGGACCATTTCAGATTGTCAGTGATGTGTACTCTGAGGAACTTGAAGCTTTTCACCTTCTCCACTGCGGTCCCGTCGATGTGGATAGGGGCGTGCTCCCTCTGCTGTCTCCTGAAGTCCACGATCAGCTCCTTCGTTTTGTTAACGATGAGGGAGAGGTTATTCTCCTGGCACCACTCCGCCAGGGCCCTCACTTCCTCCCTGTAGGCTGTCTCATCATTGTTGGTAATCAGGCCTACTATTGTTGTGTCATCTGCAGACTTGATTATTGAGTTGGAGGCGTATGTGGCCACGCAGTTATGGGTGAACAGGGAGTACGGGAGGGGGCTGAGCACGCACCCTTGTGGGGCCCCTGTGTTGAGGATCAGCGTGATGGAGATGTTGTTTCCTACCTTCACCACCTGGGGGCAGCCCGTCAGGAAGTCCAGGACCCAGTTTCACAGGGCGGGGTTCAGAACCAGGGCCGCGAGCTTAATGATGAGCTTTGAGGGTACTATGGTGTTGAAGGCTGAGCTATAGTCAATGAACAGCATTCTTACATTCGTATTCCTCTTGTCCAGATGGGATAGGGCAGTGTGCAGAGCGATGGTGATTGCATCGTCTGTGGATTTATTGGGGCGGTATGCAAATTGAAGTGGGTCTAGGGTGTCAGGTAAGGTGGAGGTGATATGATCCTTAACTAGCCTTTCAAAGCACTTCATGATGACAGAAGTGAGTGCTACAGGGCGATGGTCATTTCGTTCAGTTACCTTTGCTTTCTTGGGTACAGGAACAATGGTGGACATCTTGAAGCAAGTGGGGGCAGCAGACTGGGATAGGGAGAGATTTAATATGGCCGTATACACTCCAGCCAGCTGGTCTGCGCATGCTCTGAGGAAACGGATAGGGATGCCGTCTAGGCCGGCTGCCTAGCGAGGGTTAACATGCTTAAATGTCTTACTCACGTCAGCCACGGAGAAGGAGAGCCCACAGTCCTTGGTAGCGGGCTGCGTCAGAGGGAATAACTACACTGTTTGTATTCGACCATATTCCCAGTCACCTTGCCGTGGTTAAATGTGGTGGTTTGCGCTTTCAGTTTTGTGCGAATGCTGCCATCTATCCACAGTTTTTGGTTTGGGAAGGTTTTAATAGTCACAGTGGGAACAACATCCCCTATACACTTCCTGATGAACTCAGTCACCGTGTCCGTGTTTACGTCAATGTTATTCTCAGAGGCAACCAGGAACATATCCCAGTCCGCGTGATCAAAACAATCTTGAAGCATTGATTCCGATTGGTCAGTCCAGCCTTGAATAGACCTTAGCACGGGTACTTCCTGTTTGAGTTTCTGCCAATAGGAAGGGAGGAGCAGGATGGAGTCGTGATCTGATTTGCCGAAGTGAGGTTGGGGGAGGGCCTTGTAGCCATCCCGGAAGGGGGAGTAACAATGGTCGAGAGTTTTTGATCCCCAGCTACAATAAATGCGGCCTCAGGATATGTGGTTTCCAGTTTGCACAAAGTCCAGTGTAGTTCCTTGAGGGCCGTCGTGGGAGGTAATATGGTCGGCATTTGATGTGAGGTATTCTAGGTCGGGTGAACAAAAGGACTTGAGTTTCTGTATGTTATCACAATCACACCATGAGTAGTTAATCATGAAACATACACCACCGTCTTTCTTTATTCCTGTCTGCACAATGTACTGAGAACCCAGCTGGCTGTATGGATGGGGACAGTATATCCGGAGAGAGCCATGATTCCGTGAAACAGAGTATGTTACAGTCCCTGATGTCTCCCTGGAAGGAGATCCTCACCCTGAGCTCGTCTACTTTATTGTCCAGGGACTGAACATTAGCGAGTAATATACTCAGAACCGGTGGATGGTGGGCACGCCTCCTGAGTCGGACTAGAAGTCCACTCCGAATACCTCTTCTCCGCCGACGGCGTCTTGGAGCAGCCTCTGGGATAAGTTCAATTGCCCTGGGGGGTAGGAACAAAGGATCCAATTCAGGAAAGTTGTATTCCTGGTCATAATGCTGGTGAGTTACCGCCGCTCTGATATCCAAAAGACCTTTCCGGCTGTTTGTAATAACACAACAAATATTCTGGGCTAATAATGTAAGAAATACCATACAAAAAAATGGAGCTGCCATGTCTGTTGACGCCATCTGTGAAACTACACCAAACAGCTACCCCGAAATACCAGAAACTACCCCATACAGCTACCCCTAAAATGACAGATACAACCCCAAACAGCTACCCCAAACAGCTTCCCCAAAATACCAGAATAACTCCAAACAGCAACCCTAAAATACCAGAAACCATAGCCGCAGGAAGTAGGGGTTCACCCCCAGACAAATCACAATAAAAATAATATTAATGTAATGAGCGGAGAGAAATACTCGTCAGCTACCCCAAAATACAAGAAAATACCAGAAACAGCTACCGTGAAATACAAGAAACTACCAAACAGCTACCCCGAAATGCAAGGAACTACCAGAAACAGCTACCCCAAAATTCAAGAAAATACCAAACAGCTACCCTAAATTAAACAAGAAACTACCAAACAGCTACCCCAAAATACAAGAAACTACCAAACAGCTACCCCACAACACAAGAAACTACCAAATAACTACCCCAAAATACAAGAAACTACCAAACAGCTACCCCCAAAATTCAAGAAACTACCAGAAACAACCCCAAACAGCCTTGTTATTCACCCCAACAAAGAACTATGTTAATGAACAAACATGAGGTACAGGGAAGAAGGGAGGAATCCAGGGAGATTAACCATTAACACGCATGTTTCTTCATAATAAAAACAGCCACCTTGTCCGTCTCTGAACGTAGCCCGGAGTCAACACCAGACATTAGTATTTGAATATGCATGTTCATATGTAAATGTGTCCGCATACCCACAGAGTGCACCAAACTCTGATACAATTGTTAACAGGGTGATTATAAATGCATGAGGTTTTGTAAACAGCCGACAAATCTCCTGTGCTGCAGCGTACTCTGTGAACTGAGAACAAAACAAAAACAAACGCTGAATATTGTTCAAACAACGCGGTGGACTTTGCTGTCATTTGGGACAGGTACACACACAGAGGATTGAAACAGTCCAGTGTATCTTGTCCAAAACAACTGAATGTGTTGAATATGTATGCATATGGGTGTTGGAAACGAATCACCTTTTGGCAAGAGTTTATCTTCAACACAAGCCAATCCCCTGCTCTCCCTCCGTTGTTGTTTGGAGTAAAATTAAGCTCCTACGTCTGTAAGTAGTAAATCCTTCCATCAAAACAGAGACAACAACTGGAGTGAAAGAAAGTCTGCCAGATTCCAATTCAACAAGTAGCAATTCTCACTCTGCAGGCGGTTGAATATTTCCTCCAATTTAAAGGCAACTCACACATTTCAATGTCCGGAAACGTTCTCATAGCTTTCTGCCCACGCTATTACAACCATTATCCCTGTCACGAACAGAAGAGGACCCAAGAGCGCAAGTTCAAATTCAGAGTTCTTTATTCAAGGTTACAGGCGGGAAGAGGAGTCCCAGGGGTGTCAGGGGTCTTTCAGGGTCCTCCTGTGGGTACCTGTGCTCCGGGGGTCACCAAATGTCCGGGGGTGTCCAGTCCAAGTGCTTAGTGTGTGTGTTCCCCAGTGATGGAGCGGCGTATCGGGCTGAGGGTGGTGAAACGTCTGGGCACGCTCATCTGGTGGTCGGAGACCTGGGGGAACACACACACACAACAGCAATATGAATGGCAGGCAGAAGTACAGATCAGGGCTGGGCAAATATCGTGGTGAGAGACAGAAGGCAGAAACGAGTTACCGGAGGGGCTGAAGATCGGAGAGTAGTCGAGGTCCAGAAGGCAGGTTGGGATAGACGGGGCAGTAGAACAAGGAGGCAGTCAAGAAAGGATCGGTATCACAAACAGGAGTCAGAGCGCAGACAGGCAGGTTACTGGTCCGGGTTTGAAGACGATCTGACAGGGCTTGGCTGAAAACCAGGGCTTGATATACTGGGAGAGGTAGTGGGGAAATGCAGTTCAGCTGGCAGAGTAATTAGAACAGAGTGAGGCAAGGTGAGGATGGTGAGTGGGAAATGCAGTGCAGCTGGCCAGGTAACAAGAGCAGAGCAGGGCAGGTGGAGCTAGTTAGGCTGAGTAGAGAGAGGGAGGTGAGCAGAGTGGAAGATAATTGAATGCAATTAATGTTGCTACCAGGGAGAGAGAGTGCTCATGACAGGACCCCCCTCCAAGGGACGGCCCCAGAAGTCCCAAGAACAACATCATGCCGGGAGGGTGGAGGGGAGCAGGCGGCGGGTCAGAACTCCTCCGAGCGGTCCAGTGAATCTCCTCATCCTCAGAAGGAGCTGGAGGGTCACGGTCGGGAGACAGGACAGGCACTGAGACAGGAGCAGGGCGGGCCGGACGGCTAGGAACCCCTCTTGGACGGCCCCCTACGGATTGCAGGCTGATCAGGATGTAGTCGGTGGAAGTCAGTGATAAGGGTCCGGTCCACTATCCTCCTGGCCGGGATCCAGGTCCTCTCCTCTGGACCATATCCCTCCCAATCAACGAGGTACTGGAGACCCCTACCCCTTCGCCTAGAGCGGAGCAGCCGCCGGACGGTGAAGACAGGACCGCCATCTACGAGGCGCGGAGGAGGTGGCGCCGGAGCTGCAGGGACCAGGGGACTTTCATGGACCGGCTTGACCTTGGAGACGTGGAAGGTGGGGTGGACCCGCATGGAAGCGGGCAACTGAAGTCGGACCGCCGTTGGACTGATGACTTTCTGCACAGGAAAAGGACCAATGAAGCGAGGGCCAGCTTTCGTGATACAACCCGCAGCGGCAGATCCCGGGCAGACAGCCAGACCTTCTGACCAACCCGGTAAGTAGGTGCTGGGGTCCTCCGTCGGTTGGCACCGACGGCGTAGCTGGTTCCAGACTTCAGGAGCACAGTGCGAGCCTGGGCCCAAGTGCGGCGGCAGCGGCGGGCATACGCAAGAGCAGACGGACAGGTGGCATCCGCCTCCTGGCTGGCAAACAGTGGAGGTTGATACCCGTAGACACACTGAAAGGGGGAGAGCCCGGTGGAGGAACTGGTGAGTGAATTATGGGCATATTCCACCCAGAGCAGGTGTTGAGCCCAGGCCCGGGGATTTTGGGAAGCCACACACCTCAGTGCCTTCTCCAGCTCCTGGTTCATGCGTTCAGTCTGGCCGTTTGACTGCGGGTGGAATCCAGACGATAGGCTGGCGGTGGCCCCAAGGAGATGACAGAACTCCTTCCAAAAGGTTGCTGAGAATTGCGGGCCCCGGTCTGACACTATATCCTGGGGTAGGCCATGGATACGAAACACATGTTCCAGGACCACCTGGGAGGTCTCTTTAGCAGAGGGTAGTTTGGGAAGGGGCACGAAGTGGGTCATCTTACTAAAGCGGTCAACAATGGTAAGGATGACTGTGTGTCCGTCAGAGGGCGGAAGGCCCGTAACAAAGTCCAGTGAAACGTGGGACCAGGGCCTCTTGGGTATGAGTAGGGGTTGCAGCAACCCAGCAGGAGGCTGGTTGGGAGTCTTGTTTCGGTTACAAGTGGGACAAGCTCGGATGAATTCTCGGACATCCCGTCTCATCCCCCGCCACCAGAACCGCTGGCGGACCAGATGAAGGGTGCGAGTGATGCCGGGATGACAGGCCAGACGGGATTCGTGCCCCCACTGAATCACAGGTGACCTGAGATTTGCTGGAACAAACAGACGGTTGGGGGCGCTGGTGCTTGGACCTGGCTGGTCCCGAAGAGCCTCCATGACCTGCTTCTCGATCTCCCAGGTGAGGGCCGCTACGACCAAGTGGCTGGGAAGAATGGGAGCTGTCATGGCGGTGGTCTCGTCCTTCTGAAACATCCGGGAAAGAGCATCAGGTTTGATGTTGCGAGATCCCGGGCGGTAGGAGAGCGTGAAATTGAAGCGCAGTAAGAACAGAGACCACCGCTGTTGACGGGAGTTCAGCCTCCTGGCTGTTTGGATATACTCCAGGTTCTTGTGGTCTGTCCACACTACGAATGGTTCCTTTGACCCCTCTAACCAGTGCCGCCATTCTTCAAGGGCGAGCTTGACAGCCAACAGCTCGCGGTTCCCAATGTCGTAGTTGCATTCGGCAGGGGTTAGCCGACGGGAGTAGAAGGCACAGGGGTGCATCTTGCCATCCTCAGCTGCTCTTTGAGAAAGCACTGCACCCACTCCCACGTCCGAAGCATCTACCTCCACCACAAACTGCCTTGCTGCATCTGGCATCTGGAGGATGGGAGCAGAAGTGAAACATGTCTTGAGGATATTGAAGGCCTTATCAGCAGCTGATGTCCATTGGTACGGTTGTTTAGTGCTGGTTAGCGCCGTGAGGGGTGCAGCCACTGTGCTATAGTTTCTGATGAATCTCCTATAAAAGTTGGCAAAGCCCAGGAACTGTTGCAACTTCTTCCGAGACTCAGGAACTGGCCAGGAAGTGACAGCCGACACCTTCGTGAGATCCATCTGAATGCTGCCCTCGGTCACCACATACCCCAGGAATGAAACGGTCTTGGCATGGAACTCGCACTTCTCTGCCTTCACGAAAAGAGAGTTCTCCAGCAGGCGGCGCAGGACCAACCGGACGTGGTGCGTGTGTTCTGACAGAGTCTTTGAGAATATTAAAATATCGTCAAGGTACACAAATACGAACGTATTTAGCATGTCCCTGAGGATATCATTCACTAGGGCTTGAAAAACTGCTGGGGCATTGGTGAGGCCGAAGGGCATGACGAGATATTCATAGTGGCCGGTTGGTGTGTTGAACGCTGTCTTCCATTCGTCTCCCTCCCTCATCCGCACCAGATGGTAGGCATTGCGAAGGTCCAGCTTAGTGAATACAGTGGCTCCCTGCAGCAGTTCGAAGGCAGACGAAAGTAAGGGCAGTGGGTAGCGATTCTTAACCGTGATGTCGTTCAGACCCCGGTAATCTATGCATGGACGAAGAGAACCGTCCTTCTTGCCGACAAAGAAGAATCCCCGCTCCTGCGGGGAAGACGACGGTCTAATTATCCCGGAGGCAAGAGAGTCATTAATGTAGTCCTCCATGGCCTTTCTTTCCGGGGCTGACAGTGAATACAGACGACCCTTGGGAGGTGCTGTGCCAGGCAGGAGATCAATCGCGCAGTCATAGGGTCTGTGTGGGGGTAGAGATGTCGCCTTGGATTTGTTGAACACCTCTTTCAGGCTGTGGTAACAGGCCGGAACATTGGATATGTCGGAGGTAGCGCTAGATCCTTCCCGGTGAACGGGCAGGGTGGCCCCCCTTAAACAGGTCTGGTGACAACTCCTTCCCCACTCACGGACTGTTCCTGTCTCCCAGTCGATGTGGGGGTTGTGCTGACGGAGCCACGGGTATCCAAGAATGAGTGGTTGGCCAGGTGAGTGTAGGAGGTGAAACTGGATGGACTCCTGGTGGTTTCCTGACAGCAGGATTGTCACAGGGGCGGAGATATGAGTGACAGTGCCAAGATGATGCCCATCCAGGGCTCGTGCAGGAATGGGTTGTGTCAGTTGATGATGGTTCACGCCCAGTTGCTGTGCAAGCTCAGGGTCCATGATGTTTGCTTCGGCTCCGGAATCCACAAGGGCGGCCAATGTATGAGTCTTGTCAGAAAGCTGAAGGCGGAGATGAAGCAGGGTCTTTCGGATGGAGGGAGACTGAAGGCTTGTTGAGCTCACCCGGATCTCCCTACACCTGGTGAGCTGCGGCTTTTGCCGGACAAGTAGCGACACGGTGATTCTCGCCACCACAGTAGAGGCAAAGGTTGGAGCTTAGACGGCGCCCGACGCTCCTCGGGAGTCAGAGAGGCACGGCCAATCTCCATGGGCTCAGGCTGATTGAGTTGGCTATGGGACTTGACAGGCAGGGGCTGGACAGAAGCGGTATCGACCCGAGTACGGATGGCAGGTTGACTGAGACGGCCCTTCTCCCTCCTCCGGGTCTGTATACGGCGGTCAATGCGAACGGCAAGGTCAATGGCGGCATCAAGCGTTGAGGGCGGGTCATGGGAAACAAGCTCGTCCTGATATAGTCCGCCAGGCTATGGAGGAAGGCTTGCACCAGTGCCTCTGGGTTAAACGAGCTTTGACTGGCCAGGGTGCGAAAGTCAATGGAGAAGTCTGCCACTGTCCGATTGCCCTGACGGATGGTGAGCAGAGCTTGTGACGCTTCGGCTGTTGGCGAGCCTAGGTCAAAGACCTTTAACATCTCCTCCTCAAAGGCACTGAAGGAGGCACAGGCTGGGGTTTGCCGGTCGAATTCGCCGTTCCCCACAACCGAGCTCGACCGGTGAGATGTGTGATGACATACCCCACCTTGGCTCCCTCTGTTGAGAAAGTCCTGGGCTGTAGTGCAAACTGGATTCGGCAGCTGCTCAAGAATGGTCTTACTTGCTTCTGGTTGCCATCAAAGCGTTCCGGGTTCCCAATCCTTGGTTCAGGAGCGTGGGGATCTGGTGGCAGCACTGCCGGGCCTGCAGCATTGGGACCTCCAGCGGAGGGATGAAGGAGTATCGGTGGTACAGGAACAAAAGGACCAGGGGGTGCAGGTGGAGTAGCCGGGCTTGAGAGTAGTTGCAGGGCTTGGGCTAGCTGTTGTTGCTGCAGTTGGAACTGTTGTTGCTGCTGGTTGAATAGCTGGAGAAGGGGAAGCGATGTCGCCAGCCATCCGATTTATGTCTCCCTCAGAGCGTTCCAGTCGCTGTAGGGCAGTCCTCTCTGGCTCTTCCTCCATCGTGGTCAGGGAGTGCGCTGGGTCCATGATGGTCAGATCGTTCTGTCACGAACAGAAGAGGACCCAAGAGCGCAAGTTCAAATTCAGAGTTCTTTATTCAAGGTTACAGGCGGGAAGAGGAGTCCCAGGGGTGTCAGGGGTCTTTCAGGGTCCTCCTGTGGGTACCTGTGCTCGGGGGGTCACCAAATGTCCGGGGGTGTCCAGTCCAAGTGCTTAGTGTGTGTGTTCCCCAGTGATGGAGCGGCGTATCGGGCTGAGGGTGGTGAAACGTCTGGGCACGCTCATCTGGTGGTCGGAGACCTGGGGAACACACACACACAACAGCAATATGAATGGCAGGCAGAAGTACAGATCAGGGCTGGGCAAATATCGTGGTGAGAGACAGAAGGCAGAAACGAGTTACCGGAGGGGCTGAAGATCGGAGAGTAGTCGAGGTCCAGAAGGCAGGTTGGGATAGACGGGGCAGTAGAACAAGGAGGCAGTCAAGAAAGGATCGGTATCACAAACAGGAGTCAGAGCGCAGACAGGCAGGTTACTGGTCCGGGTTTGAAGACGATCTGACAGGGCTTGGCTGAAAACCAGGGCTTGATATACTGGGAGAGGTAGTGGGGAAATGCAGTTCAGCTGGCAGAGTAATTAGAACAGAGTGAGGCAAGGTGAGGATGGTGAGTGGGAAATGCAGTGCAGCTGGCCAGGTAACAAGAGCAGAGCAGGGCAGGTGGAGCTAGTTAGGCTGAGTAGAGAGAGGGAGGTGAGCAGAGTGGAAGATAATTGAATGCAATTAATGTTGCTACCAGGGAGAGAGAGTGCTCATGACA
>NW_025538316.1:0-18732 GCF_020615455.1 Coregonus clupeaformis | reverse complement strand
AGCTTTAAAAGTGCGGAGGAGCCTCCGTGACACAGAGAAGAGCAGTCTCAGTTGAATGACCAAGTCTTGAAACTCTGACTGGTTTGGATCAAGAAGGTAATTCTGAGAGAGATAGCAGGAGAGTTGGGCTAGAGAGACGGCACGCTCAAGAGTTGGAGAGTAAAAAGAAAGAAGGGATACTTGTCTGTTGTTGTTGAACAGAACATCACATTTTAACAGAAATGCCTTTCAACACTCCACACTTCCCATTCACTCACCAATCACCACACACTCACTCACTCACTACTCACTCACTCACTCACTCACTCACTCACCAATCATTCAGACATTTAGGCTGGGATTGGTCTTGGGTGTCTTTCATGGTTGCACTCACTTGCAGAGGATCAGAAAAGCTGCAAGGCAAACACTCTCAAGGACTGGGCTTCTTTCTGGAGGTTTTATTGCAGATCACAACCTATTGGTGTATTGCCGTCACCTTACTGTAATGGGTAGAAATAAAGAAAATCAACATCATGCAAAATACAAAAAAATCTGTCAATCAAAAACCGTCCTAATTCCCTTCATAGTCACAGTTCAGATCAAACTCTCAAAGGCTCAGGGGCCTGTGAGGACGGAGCATTCATCGGCAGGATTCCTTGTACGCTTCCACAAAATCCCTGAGTCCCAAAAAGAACATTCAGCCCAATCACAACAATGCCTTTCTCAGATATTCTCTCTTTTGCACTGTGCAATTGATAACCAATGCAAATAAACGATACAGTCCACTAAACGTGCAACGCAAGTCAGGATCTGTTGACAAGGAATATTCACGTGGTGTCTCTACTCCTATTACCATTATTTCCTTCAATGTCACTCCTTTCTTTTCCACTTCCTTCTCCAACGCTCCGGATAGGAGACATGCTGAGCCAGACTTTTATTCTGCTACTTTCTCCTTAACCCTAACAGGGCACTTTAAGGAATTTAGCACATAGTTCGCCAACACACCAGGCATTTAGGTTCAGCTGGCATACGATACCCTCCCTGGTCTGCTACACTTCGACACATGACCAAATATTGTCATTTGTATTTATCACTAACTGCCATGGGTTTAAACAAGGCTCTTGCACAGGGTATCTCTACAAAACCCAAATACACACGTGAGAAAGGAGATCTCTTCTGTTATAAAAACAATAGAATGGGATGGATTTGGCTTTAACTTATCTAATGACCATGCAGGTCAATGGTCACTCCAGAGATAACCCCCTTGATAGGCGCCCAGCACACCGAAGACACACTGACACATTTCCAATCCGGATATCTGCTTGAGGCGCCGAGCACACTCCTTCTGTTCTACGGATACACAGGAAACTGCAAAAAGGCCCACTTCCTCGTACTCTCACGATATCCACCTCCTCCAACACATCCACTATTTTCATAGAGACTTCCAAACGGATCTCCCAGGTAACTCCATCTATCCACATTATCTGTCCAAAAAACTTATCAGCACTGCTTGGATTTACTAGAATTCCCACTATCACTTTTCTTCTCTTATTTCCTTGCCCTTCGTCACTGTAATCCTTCTTACTCTGATCTCCACTCAACGCTCCATCGATTCAAACAGAACATCCGCTTCCACCCATCTCAAAATACTTTCAACTCTCCTCCCTGGACTGGGTTTGGGCACCACACTTAGCTTTCATTACAGAGTTGCTATTAAAACCACAGCAGAGTGGTGTAATAATGACAATGAGATTTTTACAGCTGCTCATTAGGTGCAAACAACAATCCTTTTTAATCATTGGGGATAATAATAATATAATAATAATAATCATTTAGCACGCTTTTATCCAAGCGTACTTACAGTCATGCGTGCAGCATAAAAATTTTTTGTGTATGGGTGGTCCGGGCTCGAACCCACTACCTTGGCGTTACAAGCGCTCGTGCTCTACCAGCTGAGCTACAGAGGACCACATAACTAATGAGATAATGAGAGTTTATTTAAAGGTTCAATGCAGCATTTTTATCTCATTATCAAATCATTTCTGGGTAACAATTCCAACTTTGCCTTACTGTGATTGTTTTCAGTTAAAATGGTTAGAAAAATAAACAAAATAGCTTCTTAGCAAAGAGCAATTTCTCAAGCAAGAATTTTCCTAGGACTGTCTGGGAGTGGTTTGAGTGGGGAGAGGAAAACTGAACATTAGCTGTTATTGGCAGAGAGGTTTACAATTGTTTTCACACTTATTGTTTTATTTTTTAAATCAAATATAACAGACAATCAGACATAATTTAACCCAAGAATTAACAAGAACCTAAAAAGACAAACGAAAACAAAAACAGAAAATGTGTTACAGTATTCACCCCACCTTGGCATTTTTCCTATTTTGTTGCCTTACAACCTGGAATTAAAATAGATTTGGGGGTTTGTATTATATGATTTTACCCAACATGCCTACCACTTGAAGATGCTAAAAGATTCTTGTGAAACAAACAAGAAATAAGATGCAAAAAACAGAAAACTTGAGCGTGTATAAATACTCACCTTGTCCTGGTCTGCTTCTGGGTTCCGCTTTTGAGAATCGTGACAGAACGATCCGCCCAAGAAGAAATAGCGAACCTGGACTCCGTTCCCGCCATGTCCATTACCATCAGGAGAAGATGTTGGGACAACATCAGCACGGCGCTACAGGAGATAGCGTTGTTCAGAACTTTTCTGCTAGTCCCAGTATCCAGGCTCAGCTCAGTTTGCCGCGGATCGTGCTCACCACCTGCTTCACCCCTCTCACTTGCCACTTCTGGAGCTGTTTCTTCTGTGAGCCCAAGGTTCGGCCCAGATAAGTACAGGGGGATTTGGGAAGATGCCGTTCATTTCTTATGCAGTCATGGATTAGTGTTTGATCTGCAGCCCCACTCTTACCCCACAGACAAGGCTAGAATAGCTTTTGTTATTGAACTGCTGCATAGAAGAGCTCTGAGTGGGCTTCAGCCGTATGGGAGAACGACAGGACACCTGCATGCGTCATACCAGGAGTTCAGCCAGGCAGAGATGAGGGCTTTTTGACCATCCAGTCCGAGGTAAGGACACAGCTAGCGTTGTTCTCTCTTCGTAAGGAGCTCGCGAGAGGTGAGGCCGACTTTGTTATCGAATTCAGGACCTTGGCTGTGGAGAGTGGGTGGAATGAGGAGTCACTACAAGCGGCTTTTTATCAGGGGTTGTCGGAGCAACTCAAAGATGAGCTGATTCTCCCCATCCGGAGCCCTAGTGACCTGGACAGTTTGGTAGCCTTATCTATTCGGGTGGATAACAGAGTCCGAGAGAGAAGGAGGGAGAAGCAATGGGGCCCATCCAATCAATCAGCTACTCGGTTACCATTCGGGTCAGGAAGTGGACCAGAACGAAAGTCGATCATTGTTCACCACACGGGATTAGTGGAGAGGTCCTGCCTCCAGATCCTGAAACCATGCAAGTGGGGCAGCACGGTTAACTCAAGGAGGAGCGCCAACGTAGACGTAAGACCAGCAGCTGCCTCTACTGTGGTAGCTCGGGACATTACACTCCGAATCCCCAGCGGCCGTTAAACTGCCCGGCTCGCTAAGTTTGGGAGGACTTTTAGCGAGCCAGTTTCAACTCTCTCAATAGCCCTGTCAGACCCTGTTTTCCTGCTACCCTCATGAACAAGAATCAGAGTTTAGCGATTAACGCTTTGATCGATTCAGGTACGATGGCAGCTTTATTGATGCCGACTTGGTGGAACAGCGCCGGGGCTTTCAAGAGCGATTACCGGAAGCCATTTAAGCTACCACTTGAACGGTAGTAGTCTGGCACGTATCAGTGTGGAGGACTGAACCGGGTTAAGATGCTGTTGTCAGGGAATCATTCAGAGGTTATCTCCTTATTCATTCTGCCTTCTCCCCATGTTCCCTGGTTCTTGGATACCCCTGGCTGAGAGAACACAATCCCACGTTCGATTGGGTGACTGGCAAGGTAACTAGTTGGAGCATTGAATGTCATGCTAACTGCCTTAAGACTGCCTGTTCCCATTCTGTTCCCAGTTAGGTCATCGTAGCCCTACCCCCGAGATTTGTCCCTGGTTCCTGAAACATATCACGATTTGGGGGAAGTGTTCTGCAAGCAGAAGGCTCTGTCACTTCCTCTCCCACCAACTGAAATATTGTGCCATTAACCTGTTCCCTGGAGCTGCCTAACCCAAGGGACAGTTATACAGTATCTCTCGACCTGTAACGGAAGTTTTGGAGACCTACATAAGCGAGTCTCTAGCTGCTGGTCTCATTGTCTCGTCATCACCCCCTGGTTGGCTCTCTTTCCGACCTTGTATTGGTTATCGGGGTTTGAATGATATTACGGTCAAGAACAAGTATCCCCTGCCCTTGATGAGCTCTGCTTTTGACTCCTTACAGGGTGCTACTGTGTTCACTAAGCTGGATCTACGCACGTCGATCATCTGGTCCGGATCAGAGAGGGGGATGAGTGGTTGACTGGTTTCATACACCGAATGGGTCATTTGAGTATCAGGTGATGCCGCTTTGGACTGACCAATGCTCCAGCAGTGTTCCAGAGTATGATGAATGACGTCCTGAGAGATATGATCGGTCTTTTTGTGTTTGTGTACCTGGATGACATTCTTATCTTCTCTATGGAGCTTTCCAGCCACGTCCAGCATGTCAAGCAGGTTCTGCAGCGATTGTTGGAGGACCGCCTGTTTGTGAAGGCCGAGAAGTGTGAATTTCACGCCCACACTACATCCTTCCTCGGGTACATTTGCAGCTCCTTCAGGGTTATCTTTGGTCTCTTTGTTGCCTCTCTGATTAATGCCCTCCTTGCCTGGTCCGTGAGTTTTGGTGGCGCCTCTATTAGCAGGTTTGTTGTGGTGCCATATTATTTTCATTTTTTAATAATGGATTTAATGGTGCTCCGTGGGATGTTCAAAGTTCGGATATTGTTTTATAACTCAACCCTGATCAGTACTTTTCCACAACTTTGTCCCCGAGCCTGTTTGGAGAGCTCCTTGGTCTTCATGGTGCCGCTTGCTTGGTGGTGCCCCTTGCTTAGTGGTGTTGCAGACTCTGGGGCCTTTCAGAACAGGTGTGTATATATATATATATATGCTGAGATCATGTGACACTTAAATTGCACATAGGTGGACTGGTAATTGGTTGCACCAGATCTTATTTAGGGGCTTCATAGCAAAGGGGGTGAATAAATACAGTGAGGGAAAAAGTATTTGATCCCCTGCTGATTTTGTGCTTTGCCCACTGACAAAGAAATGATCAGTCTATAACTTTAATGGTAGGTTTATTTGAACAGTAGAGAGACAGAATAACAACAAAAATATCCAGAAAAAAGCTTGTCAAAAATGTTATAAATTGATTTGTATTTTAATGAGGGAAATAAGAATTTGACCCTCTCTCAATCAGAAGGATTTCTGTTCCCAGGTGTATTTTATACAGATAACAAGCTGAGATTAGGAGCACACTCTTAAAGTGAGTGCTCCTAATCTCACAGTTACCTGTATAAAATACACCTGTCCACAGAAGCAATCAATCAATCAATCAGATTCCAAACTCTCCACCATGGCCAAGACCAAAGAGCTCTCCAAGGATGTCAGGGGCAAGATTGGAGACCTACACAAGGCTGGAATGGGCTACAAGACCATCGACAAGCAGCTTGGTGAGAAGGTGACAACAGTTGGTGCGAATATTCGCAAATGGAAGAAACACAAAAGAACTGTCAATCTCCCTTGGCCTGGGGCTCCATGCAAGATCTCACCTCTTGAGTTGCAATGATCATGAGAACGGTGAGAATCAGCCCAGAACTACACGGGAGGATCTTGTCAATGATCTCAAGGCAGCTGGGACCATAGTCACCAAGAAAACAATTGGTAACACACTACGCCGTGAAGGACTGAAATCCTGCAGCGCCCGCAAGGTCCCCCTGCTCAAGAAAGCACATATACAGGCCCGTCGAAGTTTGCCAATGAACATCTGAATGATTCAGAGGAGAACTGGGTGAAAGTGTTGTGGTCAGACGAGACTGGAGCTCTTTGGCATCAACCTCAACTCACCGTGTTTGGAGGAGGAGGAATGCTCCTGTGACCCCAAGAATACCATCCCCACCGTCAAACAGGAGGTGGAAACATTATGCTTTGGGGGTGTTTTTCTGCTAAGGGGACAGGACAAATTCACCGCATCAAAGGGACGATGGACGGGGCCATGTACCGTCAAATCTTGGGTGAGAACCTCCTTCCGTCAGCCAGGGCATTGAAAATGGGTCGTGGATGGGTATTCCAGCATGACAATGACCCAAAACACACGGCCAAGGCAACAAAGGAGTGGCTCAAGAAGAAGCACTTTAAGGTCCTGAAGTGTCCTAGCCAGTCTTAATCCCATAGTAAATCTGTGGAGGGAGCAGAAGGTTCGAGTTGCCAAACGTCAGCCTCGAAACCTTAATGACTTGGAGAAGATCTGCAAAGAGGAGTGGGACAAAATCCCTCCTGAGATGTGTGCAAACCTGGTGGCCAACTACAAGAAACGTCTGACCTCTGTGATTGCCAACAAGGGTTTTGCCACCAAGTACTAAGTCATGTTTTGCAGAGGGTTTAAATATTTATTTCCCTCATTAAAATGCAAATCAATTTATAACATTTTTGACATGTGTTTTTCTGGATTGTTTTGTTGTTATTCTGTCTCTCACTGTTCAAATAAACCTACCATTAAATTATAGACTGATCATGTCTTTGTCAGTGGGAAAACGTATAAAATCAGCAGGGGATCAAATACTTTTTTCCCTCATTGTATGCACGCACCATTTATTTGGTATAATTTTTTGAAACAAGTTATTTTTTACATTTCACTTCATCAATTTGGACTATTTTGTGTTTGTCCATTACATGAAATCCAAATAAAAATCCATTTAAATTACAGGTTGTAATGCAACTGTCACGCTCTGGCTCCGGGACTCTGTATATTGAGCCAGGGTGTGTTCATTCATTGGGTGTATTTCTATGTTTGTATTTCGGTTGGGTTTATTTCTATGTTTGAGATAATGACTCCCAATCAGGGGCAACGAGTGTCAGCTGTCGGCTGGTTGTCTCTGATTGGGAGCCATATTTAATCTGTATGTTTTCCTTTGGGGGTTGTGGGTTTTTGTTCCTTATTCGGTCAGTGTAACCGTTGGACTTCACGAGTCGTGTTTTGTTTTGTATTTAGATACTTTAATATAATAAAGTCATGTTTCTTTCACACGCTGCGCCTTGGTCTACTTCGCTACTAGACGATCGTGACAGCAACAAATAATATTGGACCGTAGACAAGCTTTTCGTATTATTTAGTAATTTCAGAGACTCAATTAAAAACTTAAAGTCTATCAAAAACACTTTAAAGCAGGGGTTGATTTAAAAAATGTAGTTTTGTGGATATAAAATGTGCCAACCAAAATCATCACATTAGTTATACATTTGAAATAGTTCAGAGTACTGTCAAAAAAGGTTATAACATCATTGCATTTAACATCAATAGTGACCAGTTTTACTCATTATGTACTCCTCTCCTAAATCTAATAGTGTACAAACAACTGTAAAAGAAAAAAGAAAAAAATGTATCAGCATTTCAGATCCATCATTGCAGAAGGTACACTTGTCATCAATGTTTGTAAACCTTGACACCATTGTGTTGGAGGGGTACATATTGTGCAAAATCTTTAGGCGCACCTCTCTTATCTTATTAGAAATGCACAATTAAAAGGGACAAAGCCAAGACTTTCGCCATTGAATGTCTGATAGTTGTCAATTCAAAAAGTGTTTCCCTTTCTTTTGATATAAAATATTATCTTATGTGTTTATTTGTACACTTGGGACTTTTGATATCAATACCATTAATAGACTAGGTTAAATTCTAAGTGTATCTTGAAAACACATATGACTTTTCATTAGCTGGGAAATACCTGAGCAAATAAGATTAACCACAGAGCGATATACTTTGTGTCACACCCTGATCCTTTTCACCTGTCTTTGTGCTTTGTCTCCACCCTCCCGATTACCGCCCATCTTCCCATTATCCCATGTGTCATTTATAACTGTGTTGTCTGTTGCCAGTTCGTCTTGTCTCTGCAAGCCTACCAGCGGATTTCCCATACTCCTGTTTTGAGCGAGCTTAGTTTTCCCAGTTTGCCAAGAGTGTGCAAAGCTGTCATCAAGACAAAGGGTGGCTATTTGAAGAATCTCAAATCTCAAATATATTTTGATTTGTTTAACACTTTTTTGGTTACTACATGATTCCATATGTGTTATTTCATAGTTTTTATGTCTTCTCATTATTCTACAATGTAAAAAAATAGTAAAAATAAAGAAAAAACCCTTGAATGAGTAGATGTGCTCCACATTTCTGATTAGTAGTGTAAACTTTTTTCTGTTTCGAACTATCTGCAACTGGGTCTTATCCTGAGTCGTAATAGTTTGAACTGGCCATGACTGACCTAACAGACTCGGACCAGTTCCACAACGCCGTCTCCTCCCAGGGAGCCACCATTGGAAGACACGAGGAGTTACTTCAAGGTCTTATGGAAGGATTCCAGACCTTGGCAGAACGCCAGGACCATGCCTTCGACACATTGCTGGAGCAATTCCGCGGATTGTCTGTGAGGCAGCCCGCCACTACATTAACCCCCCAGACTGTCAATTACCCCGCTACCAGTGGCGTTTCTCCCCAATCTAGCCTGGCTTCCCAAGAACCCTGCCTACGTCCTCCGGAGCGCTACGCTGGAGATCCCGGATCCTGCCAGGCATTTCTCTCCCAATTTTCTCTCATCTTTGAGCTGCATCCCTCTTCATTTCCCTCTGATCGTTCGAGGATAGCGTACGTGATAACGCTGATGTCCGGGAGGTCTCTTGCCTAGGCTAAGGCGGTGTGGGAGCAACAATCCACTGTTTGCCTCAGACTGGAGTAGTTTGTGACGGAGGCAGGTAAAGTTTTCGATTCTTCGTTGTCCGGGAGAGAGGCGGCTCGTAAGCTGCTCCAACTACGTCAGGATTCCCGTAGCGTAGCAGACTACGTGGTGGATTTTCGCATGTTGGCGGCTGAGAGTGCCTGGAACCCGGAAGCCCTGTTCGACACGTTCCTTTACGGATTATTGGAGGTGATTCAAGACGAGCTCGCAGCCCGGGTGCTGCCCCTGGACCTCAACTCCCTCATAGCCTTGACCATCCGGATCTATGGGCGGCTATGGGAACATAGGAGGGAGAGGGAGTTAATTTCCACCTCATCTCAGAGGAATCCTGAAACCCCGGAAGACCACATTTCCGAGTGGATCCGATGTCACCTGAGTTCTCTTGGAGGTCACCGAGGGCTGTCGAGTCGCCCCTCGAGCCCACGCAACTGGGCAGGGCTAGATTGTCTCCTGCTGAGCGCTTATGCAGACTAAACACCCAGAGCTGTCTGTATTGTGGAGCTACGGGACATTTTCTTTACCTACCTGCCCATTAAAGAACCAGGCTCATCAAGTATGTACTAGTTCGCCGGTGAGCCGTACAGGGAGTTTTCCATCTGCCATTTCTCGTACCCCTCTCCATGCTACCCTGTTGTGGGGTGACCGGTCCAAATATCTCCGGGTGCTCATTGACTCTGGGGCCGACGAGAGTTTTATGGACGCTACCCTGGTGTCGGAGCTGGGAATCCCCACACAACCTCTCTCCATTTCCATGGATGTCAGAGCGTTGGATGGACGCTTTATTGGCAGAGTCACCCACACTACGTTTCCCATGAACCTGAGAGTGTTGGGTAATCACAGTGAGTCTATGCAGTTCTTGCCCAATGAATCCCCTCATGCACCCGTTGTTTTGGGTTTTTTCCTGGCTCCAGAGGCACAATCCTTTGATCGACTGGGCTACTGTTCTATCTTGGGTTGGAGCCCATTTTGCCATTCGCATTGCCTGAAGTCGGCGCTGTCTGCCCCGGGACGTCTTCCTGCGGGCTTCCTCAAGCCTCTCCAGGGGGCTACCATCTTCTGCAGGTTGGACCTCCGGAACGCCTACCATCTGGTACGGATACGGGAAGGGGATGAGTGGAAGACCGCCTTTAATATGGCTAGCGAGCACTACGAATACCTGGTGATGGCGTTCAGACTGACCAACGCTCCTGCTGTGTTCCAGGCCCTGGTAAACAACATTCTCCGGGACATGTTGAACCGGTTCATATTCGTCTACCTTGATGACATCCTCGTGTTTACCCACTCGGCTCAAGAACATGTCCTCCATGTCAGACAAGTCCTCCAGCATCTTCTGGAGAACCAGCTGTCAAAGCGGAGAAATGCGAATTCCATCGCTCCACAATCTCCTTCCTTGGATACATCATAGCTGCAGGCAACATACAGATGGATCCTGAAAAGGTGAGAGCGGTGGTGGATTGGCCGCAACCCACCTCCAGAGTGCAGCTGCAACGCTTCCTGGGGTTCATCAATTTCTACCGCCGGTTCATCCGTCTCTAGAGCACCCTGGCTTCCTCCCTGTCAGGGCTCACCTCTCCCAAGGTCCTGTTTACATGGTCCCAGCTGCAGACCAAGCGTTTCTGGACCTCAAGCACCAACTCCTAATCCATCCGGATCCGTCCCGGCAGTTCGTGGTGGGGGTCGACTTCGGAGTGGGGGCTGTCCTGTCCCAGTGTTCGGTCCAAGACCAAAAGCTGCATCCCTGCGCTTTCCTCTCCTATCGTCTCAACCCCATGGAAAGGAATTACGATGTGGGTAAACAAGAACTACTTGTGGTGAAGATGGCGTTGGAGGAGTGGAGGCACTGGTTTGAAATGGCGGAACACCCATTCATAGTATGGACAGATCACAAGAACCTGGAATTTCTCCGCACTGCCAAGCGCCTCAACTCCAGGCAAGCTCGATGGGACCTGCTATTCACCCGATTAAACTTCACCATCTCCTACCGCCCGGGGTCCAAGAATGTGAAGTCTCGCGGCTGCACTCATCTGGGGTATAGAGAACCGGGTCCCGGGATGCTACACCCGGATATTTGTCCTGCACTCTGCCCGTTCCTCGGTTCTGGGATGGGCTCATTCCTCTTGACTGGCCTGCCATTCTGGCTCCTGTCGGACCCTGGCCTTTGTACGACAACGTTTTTGGTGGCCAACCTTGGTTCCTGAGGTTTCCGCATTCGTTGCTGCCTGCACCGCGTGTGCCCAGAATAAGACTCCTCGGCAAGCTCCGGCTGGCCTCCTTCAACCACTTCCTGTCCCTCACCATCCCATGTCATATCTAACCCTGGACTTTGTCACTGTTCTCCCCCCATCTGATGGCAACACGGTTTTCCTTACCATGGTGGACCAGTTTTCCAAAGCCGCCCATTTCATTCCTCTCCTCAAGCTACCCTCAGCCAAGGAGACGGCCCAGCTCATGGTGCAGCACATCTTCCGGATGCGTGGACTTCCGGTGGACATGGTCTCCGACTGGGGTCGTCAGTTCTCGTCCCAGTTCTGGAAGGCGTTCTGCATGCTCATTGGGTCCTGGCCCAGCCTGTTCTCCGGGTTCCACCCCCAATCTAAAGGCCAGTCGGAGCGAGCCAATCAGGACCTGGAACTACTCTTCGCTGCCTTGTCTCCGCCAATCCCACCACCTGGAGCCAGCAGCTCGTGTGGGTAGAGTACGCCCGCAACACCATCCCTTGCTCAGCCACTGGTCTCTCGCCTTTTTAGTGCTCCCTAGGATATCAGCCCCCGCTCTTCCCGGAGCAAGAAGAAGAGGTCAGCATACCCTCGGCCCAGATGTTCGTCCGCCGCTATTGCCGTACCTGGAAAAGAGCCCGTTCGGCTCTTCTCAAGACCACCTCCAGGTATCGATGACAGGCGGACCGCCACCGGACCCCGGCTCCCCGTTAACGTCTCGGGTAAAGGATATGGCTTTCCACTCTGGATCTGCCCCTCCGGGTAAAGTCCCGCACATTTCCCCCCCATTTTATCGTCCCTTTCCCCATCTCCAAGATTCTTAGCCCCTCTGCTGTTCGTCTTCTGTTGCCCCATCCCCTCCATATGCATCCCACTTTTAATGTGTCTAGGATTAAACCTATGTCTCACAGCCCTGTCTCTCCTGTTTCCAGTTCGTCTTGTCTCGTCAAGCCTACCAGCGTTTTTTCCGTACTCCTGTTTTGCTCTAGCCCGTTTTCCCGGTTTTGACCATTCTGCCTGTCCTGACCCTGAGCCTGCCTGCTGTTATGTACCTTGTGAAACTGTTCTGGATTACCGACCTCTGCCTGCCCCGACCCTGAGCCTGCCTGCTGTTTCTGTACCTTTCGGACTCTGTTCTGGATTACTGACCTCTGCCTGCCATTGACCTTTCGTTTGCCTGCCCCCTGTTTTTGTAAATAAAGTTTTGCTATTTCCAACTGTCTGCATCTGGGTCTTATCCTGAGTCATGTAACAGGAAAGGTTAAAAAGGCCTCGTAACAACATTTGGCCACCACTATCAAACATGTCACCTACAAATATTATATTCTTCTCTTTCAAATGCTGCATAGAAATACTTTTGTTTTTAATAGTGATATTACCATTATTCCACAGAATAGCTTTATGAGGAGAAAAGTCATGAAAAAAAACATACATGTGGATTCATGTACAAAAAGAGATAGAGCTGGATAAACAAACCTAGATACACCCTCAGCCTTCATTAATAGAAACCTTCCTAAAATAGCACTACTGTATCTCTTTGAAGCCACATATTCAAGATTGTTTTGGTCTTTTTAATTTTGGGGGAGAAATTAAGCTGTTGTCTAACCAGATCATTCTTAGAAATATGAACACCAAGGTATTTAACAATGTTTTTCACTGGAATGTCATACAATAAAGTTTAATCAGTGTCATATAAAGATAACATTTCCGACTTTGACAAATTAAGATTAAGGCCCGATGCAAGAGAAAAATGATTGATCAACTGCACTACCTGCTCAATTTGAAATGTGTCTCTAAGAAACAATGTTGTGTCATCAGCCAGTTGAGTCATTCTTATTTCTCTGTTGAATATTGATAACCCTTGAATGTCTGGATTATTTAGGACAGTCAAAGATAATAGTTCAACCACAATCCAAAAAAGAAATTGAGAAATAGGACACACTCGATGCACACCTCTCAGTACTGAAAATATTTTTGAAGTATTTGGATAGAGAATGACACTATTAATATCTTCATCAAATATTGCTACAGTAGATTTATCATTTTCTCTGAAACCAAAGACATGAAGAGCCTGAAGTAGGAATTGATGTTCTATTGTATTAAATGCCTCATAGAAGTCAAGAAATACAATAAGAGCATCAGATTCCACATTGTCTGAATAGTTTAAAGGTCCAAAATCAACCTGATATTACAACGAATATGGCGATTGGCCATAAAGCCAGTTTGAGTCTCATTTATAATTTCCTTAAGACCTTTTTTTTCAAACATCTAGCATACACAGAGAGATTACTTTGTAATCTACATTTAAAACAGTTATAGGTCTCCAGTTTCCAATAGATAAATTATCCTTATCTGGTTTGGGTAGTAAAGTAATCAAACCTTGTTTCATTGTAGTAGACATTTCCTTTCTATCCATACAATCTTTAAACATTTCTGATAAAGGACTTTCAATAATGTTCCAGAAACAAACATAAAATTCAACTGAATGTCCGTCAATACCAGGAGATTTACCTTTTTTCATTGAATTGCTTCAGAGATCTCACAACTGAAGATATCTACCTCACAGTCTGATTTGAATTGTTCTGAAATTGTTGGCGTAAAGCCCTTTACCTCCCGAGTGGCGCAGCGGTCTAAGGCACTGCATATCAGCGCTAGAGGCGTCACTACAGACCCTGGTTTGATCCCGGGCTGTATCACATCTGGCCGTGAGTCCCATAGGGTGACGCACAATTGGCCCAGCGTCGTGAGGGTTTGTCTGGGGTAGGCGTCATTGTAAATAAGAATATGTTCTTATCTGACTTGCCTAGTTAAATAAAAAAAATATATATATAAAAAAAAATGACCTGTTCAATAAATGTATCACAATCCTCGAGATTGAAATATGATTTATAGAAATGACCATAAAATAAGTTCACACCCTCTGCTATTTCTATAAGATTAGTGTTAAGATTGTCATTTATCACTCTTTCTTATTTGTGTATTAACTAATTTATCGCATGGTGATGTCACCATGGAAGGCCAAAACTCCCTCCCACCAAAACATGCTCAAATGTCAGGCTATCTTTCAAACAGCTATTACACTAAAAGGGCATTATCGTGATATTCACAATTTCACAGTATTATTCCAACCTCATAGTGTGGAAATATATACAAAACATAGAAAAATCAAGCTGCACTGGGCCTTTATCAAAAATAATCCACCCTAAATTAGAGCTTGATTTGTTATTTAAAAAGAAAAAGAAACACATAATGCCTGTTGTTCTTTTGTGAGAAAAATCTGTTTCAGTACAATAATGTCTGGATTCAAAGTTCACACAATGACGAAACGCTCAGCAGTTGCTAGAATGCATGCTCATTGGGGAATGGAAAAACTGCATATAAATCATATCTAATAAATAAATAAGTACTGTATCCATCTAACTTGAAGGCATATGCAGGATATGTGTCTCATCAATGATCTGTCCTCTTGTGTCCCAGCACCAAGACAGGACCTAACATGTATGTTACTGTGCAATGTCTGGCACTTGGTATGGTTTCTGGTACATTACACATCCTACCAGTGGCGGCTGGCCGATAGAGGGCGCTAGGGCGCCGCCCCCTTAAATAAAATTATTTAAAAAAATAAAATAAATAAAAATAATAATAATAATAATAATAAAAACATCAGTATGTCAATATTTGTGTGTTTGAAATATGGAATGCACACAGTAATATGTGTAAGATATGATAGAAAATCATATTCGCAACCTTTCCTCTGCCTGTCAAACGCCCCTCAGCTCTAGGCGATACAGAAAGTGCCCCGAGGAGGCGGGTCTACGTAGCAGTTAAGCCAATTGCTAATTTAAGATAAGAATGTATGACATAAAATGTAGCCAATCAGCGATCTTAAATCGAATCAAGGAGGGCGATTATTTTATCGCCCCAAGCTCGCCCTGATAAAATAAGGACCGGGCTCCAGTGGCGCCATTTTTACTAGACGACAATGGCGAAGCGCAAACGTTATCTCCTCCAAGACCCAACCCTAACTCGTGAAATCTCTCCCTCCAAGATCCGTTTGAGAGAGAACTTGTCAGAGAAAGTTCGGGTGAAAGAGCTGGGCCCAGATCAACCTGGCCTCTCAATCAGACAGCAGGCTAGCGAGAAAGGAAAGCAGTATATCGCGGCTTTCCCGTAGCTGGTACACCAGGAAGGCTTGGCTAGCTGGGTCACTGATGCTAATGCTTTATTTTGCTTTCCGGTGCTTGCTTTTTAAAACGACGGGGTCAGATTCAGCATGGACAGGTACCGGAGTGAGGGATATGAAGCACCTCGTCAGAGAAGGTAAAGAAACATGAGAACACCAGGGCACACATGGACAACTCTGTAAAGATAGCTGTATTAGGAAGGGTGAACATTGCTACGCAGCTGGATGACGGCCACAGGATTGCGGTGAGGAAACACAAGAGGAGGTGGATAAAAACAGGCACATTCTATCCAAATTATCGATTGTGTGGAAGTTCTGTGGGGCTTTTGAGTTGGCCTTGCGGTGGGCACGAGGAGACTGACTCTCGGACAACCCCGGGCATTTTCCGGGGCTTAGTGGATTTGTTGCCTCCCTCGACAGTGTGCTGGAGGAGCACCTGAAGACAGCTACCGTTTTTGAGGGCACGTCAAAGACGATACAGAACGAGCTGTTGGACTGTATGCTGTCAGTGCTTAAGGATTACATCCTGGAGGAAGTAAAGAGTGCTGATTTTATCGCCATTCAAGCTGACGAGACGACTGACGTTTCCACCCACTGCCAGTTGGTGCTTGTGATACGCTACATCGATGCTAAAAAGAACGTCCAAGAGCGTTTTTCGAAGTTCGTTTTGATCGAGAACGCAACCGCCGACACCATCGCTACAGCGCTGCTGGAGAGGCTCAGCACCATACTCACATGGACAAAAGGCCAAACTTATTGCCCAGGCTACGACGGAGCAAGTGTGATGAGGGGAGCCACCGGCGAGTGCATGTAAAATAGTGGATGTGTACGAAAATGCGTGACTACGTCCACTGCTATGCACATCAGCTGAACCTCATCATGCAGCAGGCTACTTCACGCATCCCCAGGATCGCACTTTCTTTTCCGACCTTGCAGGATTTTCTGCTTTCTTCTCCAGGTCTCCCAAGCGAACCACCGTGCTTGACGAGTGGTTGCGATAGACTCCCAGAGCCTCTACAACACGGTGGAAACTTCACAGTCGCCTGTAAACACTGTGTCATTAGTACAGGGATGACCTCCTAACGTGTTTCCAGACCATCAGAGACTCTGGGAACTTTGATGCCCCGAACTGTCAGAGAGGCGGGGGGCTTTGTGAGGATGCTCGAAGACGAGGCTTTCTGTTTTTCCTGGCAATGTTCCACAAGATCATGCCAAATGTGGACATGCTTTTCAGCCAGCTGCAGAAGAGGAACATTGACCCTGTGTCTTCATTAAAGCACTTGTCCAGAGGTTCACAGACAGCATGCTAACAATCAGGTAAATAACTATATTTACTATTGGCTGATAAAGATGTTGTTAGAAAGATGAATAGTTCACTTACAACAGTTTAAAAGCCTAAATGTGTCTAGTCATCAAAGTGAGTGATTATCATAGAGCCGTCACAATTATATTTGTTTTAGTATTTTAAAAGGCAAAGAGAAGACACAATTAGACGTTGATAATAATGCAGGAAAGTACTACACAGTTTGTAATAATTATTCAGGTGTCCACCAGGTCAATTTCTAGAAGAGGCCTAGTTGTTATTGAAGATTAACTTTATTGCTAAGTGCACAGCAGAACAAAATGATGTTGCATCCCTCTCACAAATGTAATAGAAAAAAGGCTTTAAAACGTAATAACATCAGTTAATTATGTACATCACAGGTTAAAAGCAGTTACTAGACATAGTTTGTGTGTATATACACACACTACTCTGTCTGTCTGTCTGTCTGTCATATATATATATATATATATATATATATATATATATATATATATATATATATATATATATATATATATATATATATAAAAGTTTCACTGGTTGTGTGTTGAGGGGGAATTACAGTGAGTTAAGAAGTCTGATTGCAAGTTATCAAATTAAACTTTATTTTTTGGACCCAGGGCCTCAATTCCCTCTTTGTGTGGGGACAGCGATCTGGACGAGCAGCAACAGCCCATCAAGCGGACGGAGGATGCCGGGACCAGGAGAACAATAGAGGTTGGCTATAGAGGTAAGTTGTGATGTAATTGTCAGTGTTTCCCCCTAGAACTTTTTTTCAGGCCTGGTAGTATGTAGCCAAAACCCGACGAACAATCAGCACCTTGGTAATCATATACTTGAGTTGGACATAGGCATGTGTCAGTCAGATCACTTGCATCAAAAAGCTGTAATTGCAAATTAAAAGCTGATGATGTATCTTTTACAGGTATGTGATACCATCCTGAGTCATGCCAAAGAGAGGTTCTCCTTCACCCAGCACCTCATCTGTGCAACACTTATTGCACGGAGAGTTGTTCCTACAACACAGTGTGAAGTTCCCCGATACAGCGCTTGAAACAACCGTGAGGCGTACCCCATGTTGAACAAGGCCAAGCTCAAAACCCAAACTGCCCTCATCTTGAGAACAGTGAGTTCAAGGCTTGTAGTGGTGCAGTGCCCCTGTACCAGTTCTTCATGGAGAGACAACCCTTCAGAGCACTTTCACAGAGACTGCCAGCCTCCTCAAGATCCTCATCACCACCCCATGACAACTGCTGAGTCAGGAAGGTGCTTCTCTACACTGAAAAAGGATCAAGACCTTCCTGAGAAACAGCATGACACAGGATCGCCTGAACGCTCTGGCCATGCTCTCCATGGAGAAGAAACTTGTCAGGGACATTCCTGACTTTAATCAAAGGGTCATTGCAGAGGTTTGCCACTCAGAAGGGACAGACGGGCAAAATTCCTGTACAAATAAAGATGACAGACACACACACAGAGCAGCTCTAGTCGCATGTTTTTCTTTGTATATAGTTGACCTTAGCATAAAAAAATCAGTTATATATGGTACTCTAGAAAGTCTTAATAGTGTCTTTGCTAATATTACTGTATATATGTTGTTTTGTATCAATTAATTGTTGCAGTTCTGGAGCACATTAACAATTAGTCACATTTAGTATGATCATAAAATACTGTATGCTATTCTTCCAGTCAAAGGTTTGAGTTCATCCACTTGATATCCATTTCTATATTACATCCTTTTATACAGTGTAAGATTTTCCTATAAACTTATAATAATTTCATGTTATTGTCCACTTTCCACTCTGTTCTGACAGCATGCCTGTTGCGTTGCCTGTTTACTACCAATGGTGAAAAGTTCACTTTAAATGCAAATGAAAGCTT
This sequence comes from Coregonus clupeaformis, assembly GCF_020615455.1. Classification (NCBI taxonomy): domain Eukaryota; kingdom Metazoa; phylum Chordata; class Actinopteri; order Salmoniformes; family Salmonidae; genus Coregonus; species Coregonus clupeaformis. The sequence continues at coordinate 187 of NW_025538316.1, read as the reverse complement.
GGGTTTGTGTAATATGTTTTTGTGTAAGAATGCCTCAACTTTTTAATATTGGCATTAAATAATTACTGAATGTTTCACTGAAGCACTGCTGTCCTGCAGTTTGTGTTAAAAAATATATCACGATGGTTACAGGAAAAAAGTATGGCACAGCCCCCACCGAGAATATTTTTCACTGCAGCCGCCACTG